>NC_053156.1:129120931-129420931 GCF_016835505.1 Polypterus senegalus | reverse complement strand
GGAGGCACGCAATTTGTACCAACGTGTGACAATAACAGTACCCTTCACTGGAGTGTAGCCGAAACCCTGAAAAACAGCCACGGGCTATTATATCTCCATGACCAAACGTTAAAGCAGGCACTATGTAGTTCAGAATGTAGCATTCACCTGGCCCTCGCCAAGCCCAGATTCATCCATTCATCTGCCAGATAGTGAAATATGACCCATCACACTAGAGAACATGTTTCCACTTTTCCAAAGGCCAATGGTGGTGTGATTTACACTTGTGATTTTAGACTGGTGTGAAGCTGCTTGGCAATGGAAACCATTTCATGGCGCTCCTAACACACAGTTCTTGAGCTGATGTTATTTCCAGAGGCACTTTGGAACTCCCCTGCGAGTGATGCGACAGATGATCAGTGATTTTTATGCACTATGCGCTTCAGACCTTGGTGGCCCCCCACACTATGAGTTTGTGTGGCCTACCACTTTGTGGCAAAGCTCTTGTTGTTCTTAGATGTTCCCACTTACAGTTGACTGGGGCAGATCTAGCAGAGAAGAAACTTCACATACTGACTTGTGGCAAAGGTGGCATCTTATGACGGTGCCTCGTTTAGAATCACTGAGCTCAAAGTATGACCCAATGTACTGTCAATGGAGACTGCATCTTGATATGTCTGAATTTATGTACCTGTAAATAATAAGTGCATCTGAAACACCTCAACTCAATAATTTGGAAGGACGTCCGCATACTTTCGACTACAGAGTGTAAATTAGCAATCTGAAAGGGAACTCAGTTGACACATACAGACAGATATTACACAGAGAAGACCCTTGAATATCTTATCATCTTTGCTGGAGACACAGCTTCAGGGGTGTAGCACAAGAGCTACGTATGCTGTGAATGTTAGGATGCCATGTGTCAAAAGTGTGCACGTCAGTTTCACATTCTCTGCCTGAGCTGCTCTGTTTTATCACTTTGGTTCATTCCAATGTGATTAAAGTGTCACCATTTCTGGGGTAAGTGGGTACAATTTAGTGGTCTCATTGTTATTCTTTCAACACATCTGGCCAACATCCTATTAAAACCCTTCCTAAGACCATATCTTGGGTCACAATTCACAAGTTAAAAGTTCCTTGAATACAGAGAATAAAAAAAGAAAACTTGACTTTGACTAAAAGTTTTGTGCAGCAAGATTTGCTTAAGAACCAGTAAAGAAAAGGGGGAAACTGGGAAGAAAAGACCCACCTACCAGCACGCTCAATAACTAAAAACTCACTTTTACAGACACTCTGAGATGGCACTGTAGTTGTGACCCATTGGGCTGGCAACTTTGAGCAGTTGTTCAAAGCTGATCCTCAGACTAGGACACTGAACATCTCTGGGTCCACAGTTCTTGAGGCTGATCCTCCAATTAGCTGAGAACCACCCAGTCTCACTGAGATTGCACAGGTGGTGAACCAGCTGATGGGGAGAAAGGCTGCAGGGATCTGTGGTATCCGGGGTGAACTTCTCCAGGCTGGTGATAAGGATGTCTTCCTGGCATTGCAAGCAATCTTTGCTTCCATTTGGGAGATTGGCATCATCCCAACTGACTGGAAAACAGGACTTGTCGTCCCTATCTGGAAAGGGAAGGGTGATTGCCTGGATTGCAGCAGCTACAGTGGGATAACACTGCTCTCGGTGCTGGGTAAGGTCCTTGCTAGGGTCGTACTCAATAGGACCTGTGATCACTTGCTCACCTACCAGTGACCTGGAACAGTCTGGGTTTACGCCTAAGAAATCTACCATCGACCGCATCCTGGCACTGAGGGTTTTCATGGAGCGCAAACACGAATATCTCCAGAGTTTCTTTGCAGCCTTTGTCGATTTTCGCAAAGTGTTCAACTCAGTTGATCGAGCTGCCCTGGGTTCGCGGGATCCCCTTAAGGTTGCTGGATATCATGGCCGGCCTGTACATTGGTACTGTGAGTGCTGTGTAGAGTGGAGGCAGGACCTCTGCGTTTTTCCTAGTTGATTCTGGGGTTCATCAGGGGTGTGTTCTTGCTCCAATTCTGTTCAATGCTTGTATGGACTGGGTGTTGGACAGGGTCGTGGGGTCCAGCGACTGTGGGGCCATCCGTTGGTGAAGAAAGATTCACGGATCTTGACTTTGCTGACGAAACTTTGATTTTTGTGGAGTCAATGGAGGCTCTGATCGGAGCGCTCGAGAGACTGAGTGAGGAGTCTGAGTGTCTGGGCTTGCGAGTGTCCTGATAAAAACCAAGATCCAGGCCTTTAATGACCTCTTGGGCACAGCCATCAGCAGTGCGTCTGTTTGCGGAGAGAGTGTTGACCTTGTCGAGATGTTTACTTACCTTGGCAGTGACATTCATGTCTCTGGTGACTCTTCCTATGAAGTCAGTAGACAGATTGGGAGATCATGGGGGGTCATGAGGTGGCTGGAAAGGGGTGTGTGGTGCTCCCAATATCTATGCAATGTGTTTCCTGTCCTGCTATATGGTTGCGAGACATGGACACTATCCAGTGACCTGAGACGAAGACTGGACTCCTTTGGTACTGTGTCTCGCCGGAAAATCCTTGGGTACCGTTGGTTTGACTTTGTGTTGAATGAATGGTTGCTGATGGAGTCTCGAATGAGGCACATTACCTGCATTGTGAGGGAGCGTCAGTTACGGCACTATGGCCATGTGACGTGTTTCCCCGAGGGTGATCCGGCTTGTAAGATCCTCATTGTTGGGGACCTGAGTGGCTGGACCAGGCCAAAGGGTCGCCCACGTAATACCTGGCTGCGGAAGATAGAGGGTTATTTCCGGAGGGTGGGACTGGACCGTGTGTCTGCCTGGGGGTTGCCAATTGGGATCCCAAGCTGTTTCATTGTGTAGTGGGTGCGGCAACGCACTGTACCAGTGTATGCTCCCCAACTTGACTCTGAGATGAAATGAAGGCATTGCCCATGTCCTCCATATTGGTCTTGGTCCGAGTCTTCTTTGCTGTTCCTACAGTAAATTGATCTTTGGTTAGCAGAGCGGCTGCCCTTTTGCAGACCCCTGCACAGAACCAGTGCTGTCATAATAGTCTCTAACTCTGTGGATCCCACATTACACTGATGGATGCATACTGTTGAATGCAGTGGAGTCCTCTCAATGATGGTGCATTTCTTCTGGGGACCTTCTGGGATGGCGTTTTTAGGTGACTCATCAAAATGTTGTACATGTCTGTACGTGCGTATTCATCAGTTATAAAACCATAAACGTCAGTTTGTACTTGTAAATACTGGCGACAGCAAACGAGATAATAAAAACCTTGAATAAATTTCATGCCTGACAGTTATTATGCTCTTACTGTTATTTCATCCCTGGACAGCTCAGTCACTTTGTTTTTTCAGGGCTGAGATAGTGTGAACTTTTATGGCTCCAAGCTACAGAAAGGTGTCTGTTCCTAAAATTTCTCTTGCAGTCTTCTGCTGAGGACATCTTTTAAAAAAAACGATCAAATAGTCCCATCCAGAAGGCTGGGATAGTCAGCACCGTAATCATATAAAGTCTGGTAGATCACCACAGCATGAACTAAACAGCTAACTTACATTTCATGGCATACAAAACAGGGCAGCATAGTGGGAATGTTCAAATAGTTCAAATGTCGAGCCCAGTTGTTATCTTTGTGGAGCTTGCATGTTCTCCCCATGTCTGTGTGGGCTTTTCTCTGGGTACTTCAGTATTTCTCCTACATCTCTTGGGAGCTCAATCACCACTGACTGGTCACTCAAACTGGTCTTGTGTGAGTGTGGCAGACTCTGCCTTACACCCAGTGCTGCCAGTTACCTGAGACCCTGAATGAAATGAGCAGGTCCAAGAATGTATGGATATCATACTTTTTAAGGAGACGCTATCTGTTTAACACTAACATATTTGCATTTGTATATTATCATCCCATCATTTGACATTTGTTAATATGGTTTAGGGCCACACGAGGCCACCGTCTGTCTTACAAACAGTGGGCACAAGGCACCAACCATCTCCAAACAGGATGCCAATCCATTGCCACACATCCATTTACCCTCAGACCGGTAGTAACAAGATATCATGAGCCTGCATGCCCCCAAAGCACAAGGACCTGAAAAAAGACGAACTCAACTAGACTCAAATAGACTCACTAACTTACCCAGATTATTCAGTAAGGGGCAAACACTGTCAGGGAATATAACATGATATTCTCAAACCTGCTTAACCAAATTCCAGGTCATGGGGCGCATCCATTGTTGGGCCCCACTCCAACACAAAGGAGATCAATTTAGAGCTGCTATTTGACCTTAACACGCATGTCTTTTGGAGGAGAGACGAAAAACCAGCACTCGGAAGAAACTCATGCAGACACAGAGACAATACGCAAACTCCACACTCTGTGCTGTCCTCCCAGGGGCAGAGCAGTCTTAATGCATGGGCATGCTGGGCAGTTGCCTGAGGGCCCTACGCTAATCTATGTATGTTGTGACCTGCTGAGTGGTTGTGTGGGTAGGGGCCTCAGTGCCTATAATGCTGTTAAGACAGCCCTGCCCAGAGAATGTGCTTTTTGAAAGTGGAGCCAAATGTCCAAGAGGTAGACACTGAAATGATGAAAATAAAGCACTATAGAAAAGATATGAACTTCAATATTAAAACAGTTGGAGGAAGACCATGGAACATTACAATGTTGTACTGGGTCACTGATACTCATTTTTGTTTTCTTCAGGAGACCAGGATACATAACTTTCTAGGCACGGGCAGCAGTGATGTCTTCTTTGTTCTCAGACTTAATATCATTCTGAGACCACCTCACCAATCAAGTAATATTTATTAACGAATCGCGTGCTGCTCTGAATAAATATGTTACGCACTCTCTCAATGATTTATGAGCCAAAAGGAAGATAATCTTGTGTTTCATGTAATCACAGTTCCCTTTCTTCACATATAAGGAAACTTTCCTTCTTCCTTTTTCCCCCCAACTTTTAATTTCATCATAAATTTATCATGCCTGTGTTTTTGAACGTGCTTGTTATGATTCCCAAACCTTAATTACTTCTTGTTTTCTTACCCAGCTGCCAATTAACAATGAGCTGCAAATGATAAAGAAACCAGCAACTCACCGTGCAACATGGACCCTTTTACTCCTGTGTGCGTTCATCTCATTATGTTTGAATAAATTATTTGGAAATAAATGGAAGAGAAAAGGGACAAAGAATTACTAATCTGATGTGGACCATAAATCATTTGAACTAGATCCTCGGAAAGGAAATATCCACAGCTGTGGGATAGTGAAAGTACTAACAACCCATAAAATTAGATAACAAGTTCCATTGCCAGTGCTGGCTTTGACTTGTAATTAAGCCTTTAGGAAAGGAACAAAAACCTGCAGCTAGGGTGGCCCTCCAGACTGAGCTTGGGGGTCCCCTGACATGTATATTCTAGGTATTGATCATTTTATTTCTATTTTAAGCTACATATACCATGAATACACAAGCCAGGAGTGGAGTAACAGATGCCGCTGGCCCACTCAGTTATTTAGGATTTTTTTTCTGTCTGCTCATATCCTTATTATAGAGTCATGCTTTTATTGGTGAGGGGATAGTGAAAGGAGAAAGTCCACAGAAGAAAAAGCTCATACACAATCCACAGAAATGGTGTGTGACAAAGAGAATTTGTTATTGTAAAATAACATTTCAAATAATTATGAAATATGACATTTTTCTTGCACTGCTTTATGAAGTAATATATCAAGAAAACAGACAGTAACCTGAAGTACATCATGTTTAAGAACTTGAACTGTAAGACTCTCTTGATTATGATGGAGAAGTGATTGCAACTACGAGCCCCCTTGATTCCAAAACAAGTAAGGACTGACTCTGCTTAATATACGCCTTCAGTTGTTCAGACCAGTGTAGACTTCAAAAAGTCCCAGGACTATTAACCAGATTGGGCCGTGTTTAAGTCACAGGGTGTAAAAAGGGGTTTCATTGAATAGGGTGTTCTATTTGACTGATACCAATTTTGAAATTACACTTTGTATTATTTTTTTTCTTATTCACTATAGTTTTACTTTTCATGTTACAAATTGTTAAATTAGTGTTTTTAAGTTGTGATGAGGTTTTATTTATTCCTGTGCCCTGAGTCGTAAACCACAAAAAGAAAACTTTCATCTCAATCCAAGATCACTTCACCACTAACATCCTGTCACTAGCTGTCCTTGTCACTGCTTATCCACCGGACATTCACCAGTCCCATGTGGCTTCCCAGGTTGCACCCGCACTCATTCATTTACAAATGGCAGGAACTTGACCACTCCCAACCCCACCCCTATCCCAGTTCCCAGTCTCTGGTGACATCCTAGTCCTCAGAAATGGCCAAGTCTTTAACCGAGTGCAACACCCACTTCAGCTTCAAAGTTCCTTTAAACAAAGTCAGGCTGCACATCTCTTCAAGTATGCGTTCTTACATTGTAAACAAGTATTATGAGATTAAAAAACAAACAAACAAGTGCATCACAACATAGGGAAATAATCAATACAAATCAATTACATAATTTCTAATATGTAAAATCTCTAGATGTTTTAAAAATGATATTACGTATTAGTCTCTCTCACATGCTGTGTGACACTTTGTGTTATTTTTCTATTGCTTTCTCAGGGCAATGTTTTCGGCAGCAGAAGTACCCCTGGGTGTAGCGTGAACAGAAGCTCCACCACTGCATTAAAGCCTTCCTGGAGTGGAGGTGAATAAGGAAGAACTGTTTGCATCTGAAAAGCCTTTGTGAAGGTATTTTGTTTACAATAGACTAGGGGGCTTTGCCCCCTGCTCGCTTCACTCGCCAACCCCAGACCAGCGCTAGGCGCAAGCCACTTTGCAGTTCTGCCGCTCACGAATTGGGATGCCGATGTAAAATTTAAACAGATTGTTATTTTCATGGGAATTGTTACATATGCATAATAGAACTAACTATTTTATATTACAGCGAGTAATTAACCATATTCAAAAATAGTAAAATCTAATAATTTAAAAGTAATTTATGTTTCATGTTTAGTTTGAGTTTTTCGTTGTATTATTTGATTTTGTTCTGTTTGGCTTTGAAATTAACATGCAAATATTTTTTAAATTTACACTTTTACTGTAAAAATATCGCATTTGATATTTGATTTTGTTTCTGAACTTACATCATGACAACGCAACGTATAACTGCCCATGAGAGAATTTCATTTCTGTCTCTCTATTAAATAAAATGACTTTTTCGAACGTTTGTCTCTGTGATTTCTTAGTTGTCTTTGTAAAATCTATTTTAACGGGAAGCGGTTAACGTTTTAAAACGAATGGCATATCAAGATCTCCTTTGTTGTCTAATGTTATCCGGAGAAGATGTACTCCATTACCTTTCTTGGATACATCCTTCTTTCAACAAGGAAGACCAGATGGTGTTGACGGTTGTAGTTATTCTTCGGGATATTGTAAGTTGATTATTTTCATCTTCCGCACGATCATCACCAACTGTTTCAGAATAGTCTATTGATATGCATTTAACCAATTTGCCGTGTAACCAATCGACAATTTTTGCGTTAATTCATTAGACTTCATCGTTTCTCAGTGCTAGGATTGCCCGTGTACTCATTTCTTTTGTTGATATCCCTTCGGGATGAAATTCATCAGTAAGATTTGGACAAAATACGTCTCTTTAATTTGGAACTTAAAGTGAGGAAAATGTAAAAATGTATAAGAGCTGAGAGAGCAGGAAATGTGTCTGTCAAAAGCATTCACACGAATGAGAGGTGAGAGGACCATGTGCGTGGTTGAATATGGTTGAGAGGAGGGCGTGACTTGAAACAATCTCATGTCAAAAGTCTCATCTTGTGGGACTTGAAAAAATCTCTTTAAAAAAAAATGGTCTCGTCGCAGGATTTTTTTTATATAATAGAGAGATAAGTATAGTTGAGCCCAGGACTGTGCTTGGTCTACTTGAATCTGGAGTGAGGGACTCTGAAATGCCCCATACAGGTCAAAAATAAGCAGTAGTGAACATCTCTCCACATTTAAAAGGTTTAGTCCAATTTAGACTGTCTGACATTAACAGCACATTTCAATAATGACCAAGTCCAATTACAGTCAACAACTGGCCTATGATTAAGATTAAAATAAAATAAAATGGCAAATTGTTAAAGAAAGCGGAAAACTATTAAAGCAGCCACAACATGAAATTTGCCAGAATTGACTTCTGTAGACCTATTTAGACATTTAGTTTGGGGAGCCTGATGACTTCTAATTGCCCTCCATGGCCTAGTCATTCTGGCAACTTAACCATCCCCTGTCTCACCTCTTCACCACCTAACAGCTAATGTGTGGTAAGTGTAACTACGCAAAATGGCTGCTGTTGCATCATCCAGATGGATGCTGCACATTAGTGGTGGTTGCAGTGGCTTCTCACTCACTATGTAAAAGTGCTTTGAGTAGTGAGAAAAGTGCTATGTAAATATAAATAATTATTATTAATATTATTATCATTGTGATTAACTGTTAATTAACGGTCACCACCATTACAGACCGTGCCAAAACAGAATAGCTGTATAATTTCAGGAGGAGCCCATGACAGCCAGCCCACTTCCCAAACCTATGGTGGCTTTCCTCTTCTTCTTGACAGCCAGGCACTTGGACCCCATTACTTCCCTCTGCCATAGTTGCATTCTGCTAAAACGTTAGCTCCCTCCATCTTTCATTGATTCTTCACAGTAAGTCCATCCCCGACTGTGTGTTTCACCTCATAGTTGGTGGCTCAGTTACAAGGTGATTACATTGCATGTATCTGACCCACAGTGGGGTGGTGGGTTCCCCATCAGATGAAATACACTGGAACATTTCTACATGAAAATGGGAGTAAGATTGGGCTTTAAAACGACAGAAAGTGGAGTGTCCTGTGTATCACTTAGTACTGCCTGGTTCATAAACCCATAAAAGCACCTTGTCAGCTGTGCAACCAAAAAGGACAAAACCTCTGATGAAACCAGTTAAAAAAAGAACAGCATTTGAATTCAGCCATTTTTTTTTTTTGTTTAAACCTTCTTTATCAAATGCAGGAGCTGAACCCTAAACAAGCAGCAGAATAATCCAAGTCTGACTGGGTGCCAGTCCATCCTAAGGTGCTCACACAGGGCTAACTTGGAATCACTAAATCAACTTAACGAAACATCACTGAAGACGGCAAGAAAGCTGGCAATCGGAATCTGAGTTCAAGCAATGAGAGGCTGGAATTCCTAAGTGCTATGCTGCCATGGTATGGCATGACACCCAATGAAATAATCATAAAAGTATAAAGATGCTGAATAAATATTATTACCTGAAAGCGCAGTGCTTTATAAAGCTGCCCTGCTGCTCTGCCATAGAAAAGGAGCATTTCTACTTCTCTGATTCTTAATGTTTCAGTGGGAGATTAGAGTCTACTGGGATTACTCTGTCAGATGTGACTCAATCACCCTTACACACATTTTAGTTGGGGAAATAAATCTTTATATATTTATCTCTAACTTTCTCTTTCACTCTTTAAGTATAGTGTTATAATGTAAAATGTATAAAATGTATGGGTGTATAAAAATGTAGTCAGATTTCAATATACATTCATATTTTTAATTACACACATACACTTATAATTATTATATATATATATTATATATATATATATATATAATATATATATATTATATATACATACACACACACAATTAAACTGTAAGCTGTAATTGTACCCACCTCAGTCAGGAGACACGTGGCGTGATCTTGTTCATCCAAGAGCTTGTTCTCTGCTGCTCTCCACAAATGATAACTCTTACTTTTTCTGCAGAAAATATTGCATATCTACTAGGCGGCATGTAAATACTACAAGCTGTAAAAAGAGATACGAGCATCATAAATAACAGAGCCAAAGGACCACTCCCTCAGTCAGGTCCACTTTTCTCTCCTGAACATAATATCCTTTACTGTGGCCAATGTTTGCATATACTGGCTATGGTAAGCAGAGCTGCTGCAGGGAGCGGATGTACAAACCTACCGCAAGAGAGTATCTCAAACTGTAAACTATGACCTGTAATTTCATTCATGATAACATGGTATCACTTTCTCCATTGTTCTTTGGCAGAACAATGAGTCTGGAAGCTTTGTGTTTCAAAGTGAGTTTTTAGAATTTAACTATGATGATAAATATTTTGATACCCAGGATGCAGAAAAGTCTCCTAAGAAATAATGCTGTTCCTTTGAAAAAGAAAAAAAAAAAATCAGTGAAATATTAATATCCGCAGGGACATAGGAAAATAGGTTGTGATAACCATACCACTTTAGATATTACTTTAAATTTAAATGATTTGTTTTACTAGGGTAGTAATACTGTTGCAATTGATAGCACTTAATACTTTGTGCAATATGAATATTTCCTTTGTCCTTGCATTAGTATCATCCACCCACCATTTTACTCAGCTCACTGATAACACTACAGTGCTACATAGAGTCTGTTCATGAAGTATCATCTGAGAGGACTGCATTATCTCTGGATGGGGTGCCCACTCATTGCAGGGCCCACTCAGCCACACAATCACTCACTCATATTAGGCAATACAATCTATGACACATGTTTTGAGGATACAGAAGGAAGGACACCGACATTGAAGAACGAGTAAACTCCACACACACTGTCACCACACCCAGAATGGAACTCATTTTCCTGGATCTGTGGGACAGCAGCACTAAGCCCCATGCCACTTCATTAATAATAAGATTGTAATTTATGGCTTTCCTAGTCAGCTGATGCATGTTGCAGTCTTTGTAAAATAAACATCATGGAGCTTGCAGGGAAGTCAAATATCTGACTCAAGGATGATGATGTCCTCCTGATTAAATTCTGGACTTGTGTCCCTCCAGCTCCCTGAAAACTTGAAACAGATTAATGCATTCAGGAAATGGATGAAAGGAGAACTAGTATTTAAAGAAATGGAGTGGTACTCACAGGGTCACAAGTTCATGTCTTCGTTGGTGGCACTGCACTGTGTCCTGCTGCAGCAGAATACTTCTAAGACCATCAACTACGTAAATGAAAAGGTATTAAGTTACAGAAAAAATAATTTATTTCACTTTCAACAGTTGACTCAAAAAATTGAAAGATATATGTTGTTTATTTTTGAATCTCAGTCACAGAGTGCATTTTTACAAAGTGTTTTACTACATTATGGTTATGAGAATGGTAGTACAATTTTTCTTTTCTACCTCATTACACATTAAAAGTTTTTTTTTTAAACGTACAACTCTAAAAAATTTACCAAATTTCTGTTTTTCCCCATTACAAAGCTCAGTCCATTCTATCTTATCCCTGTGTCTCCCAAAGACAAACCACATTAACAAACCCATAAAACTACAGCTTGGCATTTTCTCTGGTTACATGGACTCTGGCCTAGAGCTCTCTATGCTCCACACTGAGCCTTTTAAAGGAGCACCATGTTCCAGCTCTTCAGTCAGAGACGGTGTGCTGCCCCATAAAACTTGGCTGGTAAAATGCTGGTGTACAGTTAGTCCTGTTTGGCTTGGTCCTTAACTGGGCAGTCTGGCCCCTGTTAAAGACCATGGGTTGCTTCTGTTGGCCAGAAGTCTCTTGACAGCCCTCCATGACCGTCACTCTTTCTCTTACTTTTGTTCTGGTGCCTAAGCCCACTTAACATTCAACACACCATGCATGGCAGAAATGACCACCTTATAAGTGACTTCTTATTTCCCACACTGACACCTGCAGGTGTCCCACTCCTTTGTCAGTGTGAGACTTCCTTACTTTAAGGCGTAGTGTGATGACTTCCCACTGTCAATTGTCACCTTGGTTAGCAGAGGCAAAACCATCACTTCTTCCTAGCCAGCCACCCCTTCATACAACTGGTACTTTATATAAATGTTTATACAAATATAAATATAAACATTGCATCTTATGTTTAAAAAATAATGAGCATAACGATGCTAAAATGGCTACTGTCACAAAATGCAGATGGATGCTACACACTGCTGGTGGTTGAAGTGGTTCAACACTGTCTAAGTAAAGCAAAATGAGTAGGTTTAAAAGAAGCTAAATACAGTTAGGTCCATAAATATTTGGATAGAGACAACTTTTTTCTAAGTTTGGTTCTGTACATTACCACAATGAATTTTAAATGAGTGCAGACTTTCAGCTTTAATTCAGTGGGTTGAACAAAAAGTGCATAAAAATGTGAGGCAACTAAAGTATTTTTTTAACACAATCCCTTCATTTCAGGGGCTCAAAAGTAATTGGACAAATTAAATAACTGGAAATAAAATGTTCATTTCTAATACTTGGTTGAAAACCCTTTGCTGGCAATGACAGCCTGAAGTCTTGAACTCATGGACATCACCAGATGCTGGGTTTCCTCCTTTTTAATGCTCTGCCAGGCCTTTACTGCAGCGTCTTTCAGTTGCTGTTTGTTTGTGGGCCTTTCTGTCCGTATTTTAGTCTTCAACAAGTGAAATGCGTGCTCAACTGGGTTAAGATCAGATGACTGACTTGGCCATTCAAGAATTTTCCACTTATTTGCTTTAATAAACTACTGGGTTGCTTTGGCTGTATGTTTTGGGTCATTGTCCATCTGTATCATGAAACACCGCCCAATCAATTTGACTGCATTTAGCTGGATGTGAGCAGACAGTATGTCTCTGAACACCTCAGAATTCATTTGGCTGCTTCTGTCCTGTGTCACATCATCAATAAACACTAATGTCCCAGTGCCACTGGCGGCCATGCACGCCCAAGCCATCACACTGCCTCCACCGTGTTTTACAGATGATGTGGTATGCTTTGGATAATGAGCTGTTCCACGCCTTCTCCATACTTTTTTCTTGCCATCATTCTGGTAGAGGTTGATCTTGGTTTCATCTGTCCAAAGAATGTTTTTCCAGAACTGTGCTGGCTTTTTTAGATGTTCTTTAGCAAAGTCCAATCTAGCCTTTCTATTCTTGAGGCTTATGAGTGGCTTGCACCTTGCAGTGCACCCTCTGTATTTACTTTCATGCAGTCTTCTCTTTATGGTAGACTTGGATATCGATACGCCTGCCCCCTGGAGAGTGTTGTTCACTTAGTTGGCTGTGTGAAGGGATTTCTCTTCACCATGGAAATGATTCTGCGATCATCCACCACTGTTGTCTTCCGTGGATGTCCAGGTCTTTTTGCGTTGCTGAGTTCACCAACGCTTGCTTTCTTTCTCAGGATGTTCCAAACTGTAGGTTTTGCCACCCGTAATATTGTAGCAATTTCTCAGATAGGTTTTTTCTGTTTCCTCAGCTTAAGGATGGCTTCTTTCACCTGCATGGAGAGCTCCTTTGACCGCATGTCAAGTCTTCCACATGCAAGCACCACACCTCAAATCAACTCCAGGCCTTTTATCTGCTTAATTGATAATGACATAACGACGGACTTGCCCACACCTGCCCATGAAGTAGCCTTTGAGTCAATTGTCCAATTACTTTTGAGCCCCTGAAATAAAGGGATTGTGTTAAAAAATACTTTAGTTGCCTCACATTTTTATGTAATCTTTTTGTTCAACCCACTGAATTAAAGCTGAAAGTCTGCACTTCAACTGCATCTGAGTTGTATCATTTACAATTCATTGTGGTAATGTACAGAACCAAAATTAGAAAAAAGTTGTCTCTGTCCAAATATTTATGGACCTAACTGTAAATGTTATCAATTAATACAGCAGAGTAGTTTAAATCGTGACTGTTTCATTTTGTCGAATCCTTTGACACTTTCTTTTTCATTTCCTATGATCTTCCTCCCGCTCCATCAGAGCTTCCATAACAGCCCAGACTTAGAAACCAAGTCAAGGCAGCTAAGCACATCCAACCAATAACCAGAACCTGTTGAATTAATCCCCTAAAACTGAAAAAATTATTTAAAAAACCCAAAGAAACTTCAGACTGATATTCCAAACAGTGCTAAAGGGCCAGTTGGCGAGAAGTATCAAGAGGTAAAATGGCTGACTACTTTTTTCCCCAGAGTGTTAAAGTTTCGATGTTGGGTTTCGCCAGTTAATGCTCTCCTTCACTAGCTGAGTTGCTTCTAATGCTGTCCCCCAGTGTATGCTGATGCCGCCCCCTCCGTGGCCGTAATTGTGAATGATAGGCACTTGTCTATTCTCATGTACAAAAGTTTCTCTCTCCAGCCTTAAACTATTTCTGGTGGGCCGCAGACCCACCAGTTCTGAACAGACCTGAGATTTTTTAAGGGATGGCTCCAATTCACAACAACGTTCAAATATACCACTACTGTCTGCTTCGTTAACAGACATTTCCCAGTTATCTTTCTGTCTTGTTCCTCCAAGGGTGACACTGTGGATTCCAGGAAAGATGTAAGTGTGGCCATTTCCATCTCTGATGAAATGTTTCAGCCATGGAGCGTGGACTCGAAGGATTTGGCCTCTCACTGGGTACAGGCTCTGATCACCTGCTAGATCCCTTGACCCCAGGCCAGAACAATTGACAATTATGTCATAGCTGGAAGTAAGCTGCTCAAACCCAGTGATCTTTTCAGTATGCAGCTGTCCTCCAGCATTTTTCAACCTGGAAACAGCATAAAATAAATAAACAAAATAAAATGCACGGGTATGAAAACATGAGAGCTATAACAATTCTATTAAAAGATCATAGCAAGCCCAGAACATCAATTTCTTTTTTTCACTTTTGCATTCTTCTCATAAATATTACTGTGATACCTGGACATGCCTGCATTTTATATACATTTAACTTCAGGCGTCACAAACTTAGGATTTATGACTATTATTTTATGCTAAATTGAAAAATGATACAATAACAGGCTTAAGCTGTGATAGAAAACAGAATTTGAACACAGGACAACTACTGCCATGCAAATATTTCTTTTGTTTAAATTTGCAAAGGAATACAAATATGAATAAAGTCCCTGAAGGAAAAAATAGAGATATCACATGAAGATTATCAAATTAGCAGTTTGCATGTTGGCCACATGTCAACGTTGCTTCTCCTGCAGATACTCCAACATCACTCCTACATCCCCAAAGACATGAACGTTTCGTTAAACTGGCACCAGTGTGATGGCGTGTGTGTGAGCAGACCCAGCGATGGACTGGTGCCCTACCTTGGGCACAGTGATTGCACAACCCTGAGTAAGATGAAGCAGGTTTCAGAATGTTATGTATTCATGTCCTTTTAAGGCACGGGTGTCAAACTCCAGGCCTGGAGGGCCGCAGTGGCTTCAGGTTTTCATTCTAACCCTTTTCCTAATCAGTGACCAGTTTTCACTACTAATGAACTTGTTTTCCCTTCATTTTAATAGCCCTGTTTTCAAGGATTCAGTCCTCTGAATTGATTTGTTTCTTTATTACATGACAGCCAAACAGAAATGAGACATGAAACGAGCCAACAGATGACCAGCTAAATTGGGGCTTCAAACTCCAACCAATCTCTTAATGAGAAGCTGATTCTTGCTGTTAATTAAACCCGTTATTTAATTTTATGGCTTGTTCCTGCTCTCATTCTAGCACAGCAGATGGTTGATTTTCTGTTTTTTTCTAAGACCATCGTCAAAATGTTTGGGTGACCTGAGCAGACCAACATGACTGAGACCTTCACCTTTCTTTATTTTCAGGTAAGCTGGTCATGTGGCGGCTCGTTTTTGTGCCTCATTATTGTTTGGCTGGTAATTAAGGAAAAAGAGACAACTAAGGGGTCAGAGTCATTAAAACAAATACAAAAGTAGTTAATTAGCAGTGAAAACTGGTCACTGATTAGGAAAAGGGTTAGAATGAAAACCTGAAGCCACTGCGGCCCTCCAGGCCTGGAGTTTGACACCTGTGTTTTAAGGTATATTTTATACAATTCAGAAAGAATCTTAATACTTTTTTAAGCATTTAATGGTGGGATTTAAGCAATAGAAAACAGTGGTTTCTTAATTTAAATGGAAACATGGTGGAATTCCAAAAAGTGCAGTGCATTTCATAGTTTGATCATTTGCCTGCAATAGGTAGCTCAAAGGGGATTTCTGAAACCTCCATGACATTTAATACTATCTTGGTAGGGCAGCTGATGGAAGTTTGTTTTGTGTTCTTGAGGAGGTTCTCCCTGAGAGAGGTGCCATATCAAATGAGGACTGAATGATTGCCGTGCTGATTCAAAAAGTGAATGACTAGAGCCCTCTAGTGTTTCCCCTACAAAGAAGCCAATCTAGCAATATGAGTGCTAACACGCTTGCAAAAAGCCAACCTACTAAGGCAGTCATCAGTCTTGTGTCTGAGTGTAGCCAGCTGTGCCCACGGGAGAATGAAAAAAGAGGTCTGAGTGCTCTGAGTTACATTATGGTATGTCAACACAACAGCAATGACCTAAGAATGGCTCTTTGAAGGTTTATGAATTAGTAATACCAGATGAAGAATCACCATCTACAGCTCAACCTGGCAAAAACTGAGCTTCTTGTGATCCTGGCCAGCCAGTCTGTTCAACTCCCCATCTCTGTACAGTTTGACTCACTGTCGCTAACACCTGCCAAGTCTGTATGCAACCTTGGGGTGGTGAATAATGAGCAGCTATCTTTTTCTGACCATATTTCTACTGTTTCTTGTTCACATAGGTTCACGTTGTACAATATCTGCAAGATCAGACTGTATCTGACAGAGCATGCAGCACAAGTTCTGGTCCAGGCTCTAGTCTTGTCGCATCTGGACTACTGCAGCTCACTTCTGGTTGGAGTACCTGCATGTTCTATCAAGCCACTGGGAATTGTCCAGAATGCAGCCACTCATCTTTTATTTAAACAGCTGAGATGGGCACAAGTCACTGCTCTATTCAGATCACTACACTGGCTCCCTGTAGCAGCACACATCAAGTTCAAATCCCTGATGCTTGCCTACAGAGTAGCCACTGGGTCAGCTCCTGAGTATATGGAGACACTGGTGAGGTGCTATGCTCCTTCTCACTCACTCAGGTCTGCCAGTGAACAGCGTCTGGTGATGCCACCTCTGCATGGTATAAAATTCTCAATCCAGACTCTTTTCCTGTGTAGTTCCCAGTTGGTGGAACGGGCTACCCACCTCCATCCATACTGCTGACTCCCTCAATGTATTTAAGAAGCAACTAAAGACCCATCTGCTCTGTGAATATCTATATGATTGAAAAAAAAATTGCTCTGTGATCTTTCACATTGTTGATTGATTTGCTATTACACTGATTTAATTGCCTCATCGATTATAATCTATGATTGTAAATTTCACTTGTGGCAATCCACTTTTGTTGCCTGTCCTACTACACTTGCTGGACAAAAAGGCCCTAACTCTAACCCTACTTGATTATGTTTACCTCTGTTGTAAGTCGCTTTGGATAAAAGCGTCTGCTAAGGAAATAAATGTAAATGTAAATATAATACAAATATATTAGCTAAGTAACATACATCTTGAATTATCTTTAGATTATTAAAAGAAGAATTATGTTCCCATCCAAGGTATTCCTTTGTATTTTGTTCCCCTTTCCCGTAGTAAAATATGGCCATGGCTTTTGTAAAATGGCACGTGATATTGTTTGCTATGCCAATGGTAAGACAGAGAGCATGTGAAATGGCATGTTACAAGAGCAGGGCACAAAGCCTCAATGCCTACCTACTAATATTCAGGAGATTAAGTTTCGGTTTTTAAGTAAAGCTCTAATAACACCTCTGACAAGATTTCGACATTGCGTGTTTTTGTTCTTATTTAGCAGAACACAGGTAGACACACCTGTTATTCCTGTCTTAACAGCACCAAGTCGTTTTTTTTTACTAACTGATGTCTTTTCCAATCTCCATCTCTACAGTTATTATGCATCTTTGTATATATCAAGAGCTGGTTTTTCTCACATGCGTTTTTTGAGTGCACGTCTCTATTTTCTGTTATAGGATTGTATGAAGTTCCTTGCTGAAATGGCATTCATTTTTGATGCAGAAATAAACAAAATGAAAAGAAAAAAGTACATTTTTTTAAAGAAAAGCTTCAGTAAATTGACCACTTCGTGTCTAGAAAGTTCCAAATAAGTAGTTATCATGAAATGAGTGAAGCTAAAGGCAGTTTATCCTTTCCAATAATTCTTCTATTACTTTAATATTGTAAGGCTCTGTTCTATGGGCATGTAATATAACTTACATTTGCACTGATATTTCTTCTCACTAACTCAAATAACTCTAATTCAATAATACCTCCGCTTTCAAGTAAGGCAATCCGTGATGTTAACTTTAAACGTTTCTGTGCTATTTGGCAGCTTGTTCTCAGCTACAGCAGTATATACACTTGGACCTTACACATTAAAGCACTCTTTCTCGTGAATATCTTTGTTCTGAAATTTCTGAAGCTTGATATCTGTAATAAACATTACTAAGGGAAGATTATCTTCAGTAATCTGTTAATACTAAATGTTCCAAAACAGCATGAGAGTGGGGAAAAACAGTGCATTGATTTGGATAATTCCAAGTTAGGAATAAAGCAACAAAGAACTACAGCATGTGTGTTATTCACATTGAAATCAAGTATACTGTATCTACAAAAAGGCAATGTACATAGAATAAACACTAATCCATAAGATGTCTCGTTTCAATAATAAACTAATCAAACTATTTTCTCCACAGAAAACACATTTGACAAATAAAGGATATTCAGTTGATTTCACTTAAGATTTAGCAATTTCAGACATATACAGTGTTGAATTGCACAGGCAAGTCTACTAGATCGCATATGAAGTATGGGTTCTGCTAGACTGTATTTTCATGCAAAGTATTAAAGGATTACAAAGAACATTTGCCAAGAGCGGAATTTTGTTCCTTTGCCAATCCACAAGTGCAGCCTTGCTTCCGTTGAGTACTGATCTGAATGTACTGTACTAATACATATAGTACTATAAATACTAATGTTACAACAACCACTAAAGTGCCTACGGCTGGTGAGCGCACACAGGTCTGGTGCTGTTATGAAGATTTAGTTCCTGAATTAACTTTGTTGATAGCAATCTATGCACTGTATATCAGGAGATCTGAATACAAAACTCAATCTTCTTCTTCTTCAACTTCTTTTGGCTACTCCCGTTAGGGGCTGCCATAGCGGGTCATCTTCTTCCATATTGTCCTGTCTTCTGCATCTTGCTCTGTCACACATATCACTTGCATGTCCTCTCTCAACACATCCATAAACCTTAGGCCTTCCTCTTTTCCTCTTGCCTGGCAGCTCTATCCTTAGCATCCTTCTCTCAATATACTCAGCATCTCTCCTCTGCACATGTCCAAACCAACGCAACGACCAACCCGAGCTGACACTCTAATGTACATCCTCGTCACACCCAGTGCAAATCTTAGCATCTTTAACTCTGCCACCTCCAGCTCTGTCTCGTGCTTTCTGGTCAGTGCCACCGTCTCCAACCCATATAACATAGCTGGTCTCACTACTGTCCTGTAGACCAGGGGTACTCAAAGTTTTTGAATGCCGGTCCACATTCAGTTCGCCACCAATCATCAGGGTCCGCTATAGCCAGGTTTACCGTGTAGGTCTATAGGACTGTTGGTGTAGGTCTGTAGGAGGCTAGTAATAGATTCAACGCAAATTATAAAATTTTTACAGAAGACCAAGACATGCACAAACCATGGCAAACAATTAAAAAAAGTCACATGACTACTTGCGATTAACACACCAATTACAACAGTTGGTACGTAAATGATTGTCACTCAGTGTGAAGTGTGAAACTGTTGTTTCGATTTCATAATGGCAGCATAGTTCAGTGAGTAACCAGTCAGTGCAATTCTCATTGCATTCCTGAGGTTCTGGTCGGTAATTACACTTCGATGTTTCGTCTTGATAGTGTTCATAGTGGAGAACGCACACTCACAAGAATATGTTGAACCAAACATAGTGAGCACGGAAATCGCCAGTTCCTTTGCAGCAGGATACTGAGAATCTGGAACAAACTTTGACCAAAAAATTGTTATGCCAACTTCGTTCAATTTTGCTTTCAAAACATGAGAAGCTTGCAAATCAGCTGCTTCCATTTGCATCAGTGACGGGTTTGAGTTCGGAAAGATTGAGGCAGCCACAGATGTCCATTCACCGTCAGGCTGGACAATAAAAGGATCAGCAACAAACAAAAACACAGGCTTCAGTTTTCTGAAATTCTTTAAAACGTTCATCAAACTCGACCTTCAAATGATGTAGAAATGTGGAAAACAACTGAAAACATGCCTGTTGATCAGCTGTCATGCAGCTCTTCAGGTTTAGGAAATGCAGCATCTTGCCACCTTCCAAGTCATTAATGAAAATGCTCAGTTTTTCTTGCAATTCGACAACGGTTTTGTCTGCACCCTGAAGTGACAAATTCAGTGTATTTATATGTCCCATAATATCAACAAGAAATGCCAGCAGTGCGACCTTGTCACTGTCTTGAATAAATGTTAAAAATTCTGCAGCTTTCTTTGTATTCAAGGACTGCAGGACGTCAGCCACATCTTCACGGAGATTCCAGAACCTTTCCAACACACGGCCCTTGCTTAACCATCTGACGTCATTGTGAAGCAGCAAATCTCCAAATTCTGCAGACATCTCTTCAAGAAAAGAACGAAACAGATGATGCTGCAAAAACGAATTACATCGTAAAAAATGCACTAATTTCACATGAGTAGACATCACTTCCGCCAGTTCGTTACAAAGTTTTGAACAGAGGGCCGACTGATGAATGATGCAGTGATAAGCAGCAAGGATGGGCTGAAGTGCCTTCATACGAGTGACAAGTCATCTATCTTTACCAGTCAATGCTGGTGCCCCGTCTGTTGTAAGGGAAACCATTTTTGTTACATCCAATCCAGCTGCGTGCATAAACTGCGATAATGCTGAAAACACTTCCTCACCGCGGGTCTGTTTTACTAGCGGTAGTAATGTCAGAAACGCTTCAACAAAATTATGGCCATCAAAAAATCTTGTGAACACACAGAGTTGAGACATGTCAAGTTTTATCAGTGGATTCATCGCACGCGAGAGCAAACAATTCAGCCTGTTTAAGATCTGATATTAACTGACCACCAACATTGTCAGAAAGGTCATCTGCACGACGACTAGCAGTACTGTCTGATAATGGTACCTGCTGAATCAGTTCAACACACATTTTGTCGCTAAACAGAACCGAAGAAGCAGATATCATGCATTCTTTAAAAACCTCTGTATCAGTAGATGCTTTCTTATGTCTGCCAAGAACCCAAACAATGCGTAGCGAAGCTTCTGTAACATTTGATTGTCTGGTGGTCGCTTCGTCATCAGCAATGAACTCGCTACCAACGACGACTTATGGGCGTCGATCTTATGCGAACCGAGCTCTGACTTTGGTGGATAATTCACATTGTAGTACTTGGCGTGTTTCATCTCAAAATGTCATTTTACATTGCCGCTTTTAATCACGCTCACTGTTTCCTGGCAAATAATAAAGCAACAATAATTTTGGTGCTTTTATATTCTGACTTTTGAATTACGCAGAAGACAGTCGTGGTCCGCCAAAAACGTCTTGGTGGTCCGGATTGTGGGCCGTGGTCCGCCGTTTGAGTACCCCTACTGTAGACGTTCCCTTTCACTCTTGCTGATACTCATCTGTCACAAATCACTCCTTACACTCTTCTCCACCCATTCCACCCTGCCTGCACTCCCTTTTTCACCTCTCTTCCACAATCCCCATTACTTTGTACTTCTGATCCCAAGTATTTAAAGTCATTCACCTTCGCCAACTCTACTCCCTGCATCCTCACCATTGCACTGACCTCACTCTCATTTACATACATGTATTCTGTCTTGTTCCTACTGACCTTCATTCCTCTCCTCTCAAGAGCATATCTCCACCTCTCCAGGGTCTCCTCAACCTGCTCCCTAAAATCGCTACGGATCACAATGTCATCAGCAAACATCATAGTCTTTGGGGACTCCTGTCTAATCTCGTCTTTCAACCTGTCCATCACCTTTGCAAATAAGAAAGGGCTCAGAGCCGATCCCTGATGTAATCCAACCTCCAACTTGAATGTATCCGTCCCTCCTACTGTAGTTCTCACCACTGTCACACTTCCCTCATACATATCTATTTCAGAAATTACTACTTCAGTAGTCTGGGAAGGCAGTGTGTTCTAGAAAGTTGTTAAAAAAATAAAAGTGTTTAGTTTATGTAAACCTTAATACTCAAGCATCATTCAGCAAGAACAATGCTGTGCACTGAAATGCAAGCCTCAGTTACATAAAAAAGTACATTACAACTGTTTGAGGTCATCAACAGAACATTTCAAGGAAAACAAATCTATACACAGTGACTAAAAGAAAAATGGCTGCATTCCGTTCTCTTATTTGTCCGAAAAAGTCTTTTTTAATGTAGAGTTTGAAGTACTAAAGAGAAAGTGGTAATCATTCTATAATTGTATTTGTTACTGTATTGTTTTGAATTGGACTGCTGTTTCTTTTTTATTTTTATATACTGTATGGTACTGTGCCTTGCGATGAAATATGTAAAATAAAGACTAACTGACATCATTTTGACAGAAAGCACATCCATTTCAGTTGTACTAATGTGATGTAGATATTAAGATGAATAAAGGGCACCATTTCTTATAAAAACATTTGACTGTTGCCCAAAGAACTGTATGATTCCTTTACAGAATTCAAAGGAAAAGAGGCCTTTTATGAATAAGAACTGTTTGCAAAACTTTGTTCTGTTCAGCAGAATGGAATTAAACTGCATGTTTACTTAATGGAGGCAATCCACATTTTAAAAGGTATTAGATTTATGGTCATATAAAGGAGCAGTTCATTTTTTCTATCAACTAAGAACAGATAGTATATAAAATAAGCATGACTAGCATTTATGCCAGAGAAAAAAAAAACAGATGCTTATAAGCAAAGTAAACAACAGATAACTTGCAGATCTGATGTTAACATTTAACAAGAAGTGAAGACAATAAACTCGATTTAGAACATGAACCATGAAATTCAGTCCTATATAGCTAAATGTTTGCCTCGGCTTGCTTGATTAGATTTTACGATTTGCCTTGTTTGCACTTATCCTAAGGACTAAACAAAAGTATATTACAGGGGATTAATTGGTCTTTTATGAAGAGTTAGTGTGCTTGCGTACCGTTCATGAACTGCATCCCAAAAGGGCGATAGACATTAAAGTTCTTAAAGTTATTCCACTTCCTGATAAACAAGCACAATCTAAGAATATTTGAGATTTAAACATGCTTGCTAATCAAGCTGTTAAAATGTATGGTTTTGAATCCGTGGTCTTTTAAAAAAAATTGTCGACTGTATCAATTCTGGGGGCTAAAATGCTTAAAAGTCTTTGATTAAGAAAGAACTTCAAAGAATATGCAAGGACACACAGAATCTAAGATTAGAACAGTGCTGACAAGGACAGGCCACTGAGGCTCATCCATCTCAAATCTTCTAACTCTTCTAAAGTAACATTATATTGAGTTTTAATGACCCCCACAGTCCTAATATCTATCATGGTACTTAGTTAACTTATTACATGCGGCTATGACTCCCAGTATGATGAAAAACATGCAAATACTGTATTTGTTCTTGTTAAAAAAACACTTTTCAAAGTAACAGCTGGAGTCTATCATACAAATTCACTTCATAATTTTACTTCTATCATATCCCCTTCTAACCTTTGCTTATTTTAATATATATATATATAAAATCCAACATCTGTCTGTGTGTCTGTCTGCTTTTCACACGAGAACTTCTTAACGGATTTAGATTGGGGTTTTTTTCTATAATTTGCTTGAACGTTATGTTTGATTTTGTGACTTCTCTCATTGTGCTAAGAATCATAGTTCGCTTGCGGTACTGATTTAATTGTGCAAATTCGAAATACATGCAGTGGGCCTCAGGGAGGGGGGCAGTGCCTTGGGGCATACCTTACCTCCGCTTAGCTAGCAAACAAGAGAACAACTTAACGGATTTAGATCTGTTTTTTTTCTATAATTTGCTTGAATATTCCAGTTGATTTTGTGACTTCTTCATTGTGCTAAGAATCATAGTTTGCTTGCAGGAGCAATATATTCGTGCTAATCCGAGACACAGGCTGCGGGCCGAGGGGAGAGGTGAAGAGGAAGTGTGATGTCAGTAGTAGGGAGCCGGGCAGGGCTCTTCTCACTGTCCTGTTTCGCTATTACATGGGCGGAGCTGGGGGAGCTGTACTGTACAAACTGAAAAGGATCAACTCATTCAATCGTTCCTTACAGCTTATGCCTCACATTCTTTAAATTTTCCTAGATACGCTTCTCTGGGTCTCCTCTAGTGCTACTGTGTCTTTTTCATAATATGGAGATCAAAGCTTTACACAGTACTTCAGATGAGGTTTCAACAGTGCATTATATATATATATAATATATAAAAAAATATATATATAATATACAGTATATATATATATATATATATATACACAGTAATCCGCGAAGTAGAAACCATATGTTTGTATGGTTATTTTTATATATTTTAAGCCCTTATAAACTCTCCCACACTGTTAACATTATTAGAGCCCTCTAGACATGAAATAACACCCTTTTGTCAAAAGTTTAAACTGTGCTCCATGACAAGACAGAGATGACAGTTCTTTCTCACAATTAAAAGAATGCAAATATATCTTCTCTTCAAAGGAGAGTCTGCATCAGGAGCAGAGAATTTAAGAGAGAGAGCGAGCGCTCAAAGAAAAACAAACAATCAAAAAATCAATACGTGTCCTTTTAAGTTTGCAGAAGCACCGGAATAAAGCAGCATTTTTTTAGAGAAGCGTCAGTATCTTTTAAGCAAACAGCCTCTGTGCAAACAGCCCCTCTGCTCACACTCCCTCCGTCAGGCGCAGAGAATGTCAGAGAGAGGCAGAGACAAGCAAACAATCAAGCACCATGCAGAAGCACATCATAGATCATTGAGGAGTTTTAGTTAATATGTAATACATGCTCTGATTGGGTAGCTTCTAAGCCATCCACCAATAGCGTCCCTTGTATGAAATCAACTGGGTAAACAAAATGAGGAAGCATGTAACCTAAATTAAAAGACCCATTGTCCGCAGAAATCTGTGAACCAGCGAAAAATCTGTGATATATATTTAGATATGCTTACATTTAAAATCCGCGATAGAGTGAAGCCGCGAAAGTCGAAGTGCGATATAGGGAGGGATTACTGTATATATATATATATATATATATATATATATATATATATATATATATATATATATATATATATATATAGTGGAGCATGTCCTGGACACAGACAGGCAGACACCAATGGTTCACCAACCAACACACGTTTTATCATGTTCAACTATTATTTGTGGTGCACACAACCCAATACTCCCATATCAAACACCCTTAGTCCAGGCCTCTTTCCAATGCCTGTCTCTTCAGGTCGGCCTCCACTCCACTCCTCCGAGCTCTGTCCTTCTTCCATTCGACTCCAGCCATCGAATGGAGGGAGACGGCCCCTTTTATATCCACCAGGATGTGCTCCAGTCCCCAAAGCCACCAGGGCGGTCACCCCCTCATTGTCTGAAGGTGGTGTAATCCCTCCTCCGGTCCTTCTGGGCGTTCCGGCTGTGTACCAACCCCAGCCGCTTGCCAGTATATATATTTATATATATATATATATATATATATATCTTAAGTGTATCCTCTTTTGAATTGTACCCCACACCATCATGCTATACAACCTAACATTCAGTTTGCCTGCTTAACTGATTCTGTGCACTGTCTGGATGTGAGCAGTGATGAATCCATTATGGTTTCAAGGTCATCCTCATAAGGCATACTTTTAAGTTTCAGACTCTTCTGTGAGTGTTCAAATCAAACATTTTCTATTTCTATATTTATTTATTTACATTTATTTACTTTTACCTTCATCTGCCAAGAGTCTACCCAAGTCTTAGTTCTGTCCTTGTTCATGTGTAATGATTTGCTTGGCTCTAAGTCTTACCCAATATTCACAAAGAGTACTAAAACAACTACACAAAGCAAATCTTAAATGCAAAGCATTATATTTTATCCACAGTATATTGCATATGGCTTTCTTATACTGTAGCTCAGATTGATTGCCCAATTTGTGTTGTGCAGTAAACATTTGTCTAATTCCAGTAGGTTTGAAGATGTCTATAATGAATTAAATCTGCACTAATAACCTATAGGAGAGTTCTGTCAAAGTGGATATCACTTACCTTTTCTCAAGCCATGGCAGATATTGAGTACATTCACACTTAATCGTTGTGAATGACTGACCAAACTTGTACTTTGGGAACATTTGAAGTTCAGCATCTGTCATTATGCGAAACCCAAGAACAACTGTTGACCAGTAAGGATCCTTGGTGGAAGGAGTTTCTTGAAAAACTTGCCACCTTACAGAAAGAAACAACTTGTTACTGTTTTGCTTTGTAAGAAAAAGTGTAATACGAGAAAGTAATGCAAACAAATAGAAGTAAGCATCAATAGGTTTAATAAGGGAATGAATGGCTTTTTAATCCCATGCAGTATTTAGTGCATTTATAATGTTAACATTACACAAAATTATTTTCATTAAACATATTTCCATTTGTTTTTGGAACCTATGTGGTTTTATCCTTACACAGGCAGGTAACCTCTCAGAGGAGGGCAATGTATACTCAATAAATGACCTAACAACATGTCATTGGACAGTGGGTGGACATTCTTTAGAGGAAGAATGTCACTGGGTGGTCTTTTCCAAGAGGATTTCTTTTATTTCTTCATCTATCAGTTTCCTGAAGCATTGCTTTTGTATATAACAAGGATAACATCATCAGCTCTATCAATACTGTCCAATTATACCAAAAACATGCCTGGGGAATAGTCAAGGAACAGGAGGCTGGGAGAGAGACAGTATGAAGTCAAACACAAGGAAGCACTTCACTTTCATCTGAGAAGCTGTCTCATGTCTTGAATGGGGATGGGGTGGGATGTGGGGGCTCTTTTTTATTGTCCTGGGTGATGACAGAGCTTCTATGTAACCAGAAGGCCACTACTTTGTGACTGTTGGGGGACAGTATAGCTGTGACACCACACAGTGAATTCCTGGGCTGACATTTATGACAGTTCTATAATGTTCTCTGAAATGTGAACTGTATTGTGCATGGCTTTATGTAATGCTATTTCATAAATATTCTTAATCACTGCCAGTGACTAAGTGGTTTGCTAATGTATAGCACAAATTTACAAGTGAGACATGATGATTGTTTGTTCAACTCAGTACCAGCTGAAGGGCCCCCTCCTCACTGGCCTGTTTCACTACTACGTGGGTGGAGCCACGGGGGGTGGCTAGTATAACTAACTAAATGTATAACTTAACTAAATGTAGGACATAATTTCATACCCAAAACCTAAGGGTTGCTCCTCATTCAGCAGTGAGGAGATCCAAGGTTGAAGATGAGAGTCAGTGAAACTTTATTTAGTAAGAGATAGAAGTTCCTTCTTCACCACTACAGGTAAGTATAGCAACCGCATAACTACGCACGCCACCCCAATCCATCTGTCAATCTTACCATTCCTTTTCCCCTCACTCATGATCATGACCCTGAGGTGTTTTAATTCCTACACTTAAGGCAGTAACTCACCTTCCACTCAAGAGAGGAGAGTCTGCCTTTTTCCTACCAAGGAAAATGGTCTCAGATTTGGATTTGTTGATTTTGTCTCTTCCGCTTCACATTAGTTGTAAACCGTCTCAGTGTGTGCTGCAGTTCCCACCCTATGAAGCCAACAGGACCACATCATCTGCAAAAAGCAGCCACCAAACTGGACTCCCTCCCCAGCTGTGTGATGATATCCTGTCCATGAAAATCACAAACAGGACAGAAGACAAAGTACAGCCCTGGTGGAGTCCCACACCCACTGCAAATGGTGCTGATGTTTTTCTGAGTATGACACAGCACTCACTGTGATTATACAGGGACCGAATAGCCCTTATTAAGTGCCCCGGAACCCCATACTCTCTCAGAATCCCCCACAGAATCCCTTGAGGAACACAGTCATATGCCATCTCTAAGTCCACAAAACACATGAAGACCAAATGGTCATACAGTGGTGTGAAAAACTATTTGCCCCCTTCCTGATTCCTTATTCTTTTGCATGTTTGTCACACAAAATGTTTCTGATCATCAAACACATTTAACCATTAGTCAAATATAACACAAGTAAACACAAAATGCAGTTTTTAAATTATGGTTTGTATTATTTAGGGAGAAAAAAAGTCCAAACCTACATGGCCCTGTGTGAAAAAGTAATTGCCCCCTGAACCTAATAACTGGTTGGGCCACCCTTAGCAGCAATAACTGCAATCAAGCGTTTGCGATAACTTGCAATGAGTCTTTTACAGCGCTCTGGAGGAATTGTGGCCCACTCATCTTTGCAGAATTGTTGTAATTCAGCTTTATTTGAGGGTTTTCTAGCATGAACCACCTTTTTAAGGTCATGCCATAGCATCTCAATTGGATTCAGGTCAGAACTTTGACTAGGCCACTCCAAAGTCTTCATTTTGTTTTTCTTCAGCCATTCAGAGGTGGATTTGCTGGTGTGTTTTGGGTCATTGTCCTGTTGCAGCACCCAAGATCGCTTCAGCTTGAGTTGACGAACAGATAGCCGGACATTCTCCTTCAGGATTTTTTGGTAGACAGTAGAATTCATGGTTCCATCTATCACAGCAAGCCTTCCAGGTCCTGAAGCAGCAAAACAACCCCAGACCATCACACTACCACCACCATATTTTACTGTTGGTATGATGTTCTTTTTCTGAAATGCTGTGTTCCTTTTACGCCAGATGTAACGGGACATTTGCCTTCCAAAAAGTTCAACTTCTGTCTCATCAGTCCACAAGGTATTTTCCCAAAAGTCTTGGCAATCATTGAGATGTTTCTTAGCAAAATTGAGACGAGCCCTAATGTTCTTTTGCTTAACAGTGGTTTGCGTTTGGAAATCTGCCATGCAGGCCGTTTTTGCCCAGTCTCTTTCTTATGGTGGAGTCGTGAACACTGACCTTAATTGAGGCAAGTGAGGCCTGCAGTTCTTTAGACGTTGTCCCGGGGTCTTTTGTGACCTCTCGGATGAGTCGTCTCTGCGCTCTTGGGGTAATTTTGGTCGGCCGGCCACTCCTGGGAAGGTTCACCACTGTTCCATGTTTTTGCCATTTGTGGATAATGGCTCTCATTGTGGTTCACTGGAGTCCCAAAGCTTTAGAAATGGCTTTATAACCTTTACCAGACTGATAGATCGCAATTACTTCTGTTCTCATTTGTTCCTGAATTTCTTTGGATCTTGGCATGATGTCTAGCTTTTGAGGTGCTTTTGGTCTACTTCTCTGTGTCAGGCAGCTCCTATTTAAGTGATTTCTTGATTGAAACAGGTGTGGCAGTAATCAGGCCTGGGGGTGGCTACGGAAATTGAACTCAGGTGTGGTACACTACAGTTAGGTTATTTTTTAACAAAGGGGGCAATTACTTTTTCACACAGGGCCATGTAGGTTTGGATTTTTTCTCCCTAAATAATAAAACCATCATTTAAAAACTGCATTTTGTGTTTACTTGTGTTATATTTGACTAATGGTTAAATGTGTTTGATGATCAGAAACATTTTGTGTGACAAACATGCAAAAGAATAAGAAATCAGGAAGGGGGCAAATAGTTTTTCACACCACTGTATTCCCATGCCCCCTCCAAAATCCTCATGTGGGTAAGGAGCTGGTCCACTGTTAAACGGCCTGGATGGATTCCACATTGCTCCTCCTGGATCTAAGGTTCCATGACATGGCAGAGTCTCCTTTCTAGTACACTGGCATAAACTTGTCCAAGGAGGCTGAGGAGTGTAATCTCCTGATAGTTGGAGCACATCTTCCTGTTCCTCTTTTTAAAAATGGAGACCACCACCCGGGTCTGCCACTCCACAGGCACAGCTCCCAATGACTGCGCAACACTGAAAAGACGTGCCAACCATGACAGCCCAACAATGTCCCAAGCCTTCAGGATTTCTGGGCAGATCTCATCCACTCCAGGGGCCTTGCCACTGTGGAATTTCTTAACTAACTCAGTGACCTCCCTCAGGGAAATAGGCATTGATTCTCCATCACTTTCTGGCTCTGCCTCCTCCACAGAGGACGTGTCCATTGGGTTCAGGAGCTCCTCAAAGTGTTCCTTGCATTGCCAGACAGCATCCTCAGTCTGGGCCAGCACTTCTCCACTCTTGCATGAGAACATGAGATTTAATAAATATATAATTTTTGGGTGAAATAGACCTTTAAAAATGTGTATTTTCAATGAAAGAATATTAAAAAGAAAACACTGAAGCAGGCAACTGCAAGCCATAAAGTGCACTGCCAAATGGATTGTCTCTGTAACACGCACTGTGCATTTTATTTGCTGTGCATTCTACGTGATAGATTGACTGGTCGGCAAATTGTTCTCAAGCATTGCTTTCTGGAAAATACTAAGCACAATACTGTTGTTTTTCTCTTGTTTTAAACTTGAAAAAATGGAAAAATGTTCTTGCTGTTCTCTAAGCCATATGTATGCAACCTTCTGCATTCAACCAAAGCTGTAACATTGTGTTTTAGATAAAACAAATGTGCCAGTCAGAGTGAAAGTTGATAATTAATATGCATGAATTACATGTTTACCATGGCAAAGAGCAACATATGAACAGAAAAACATGTTAACTGTTGACTAGGTATATTATTATTATTTCAATGTTGGAGATGTCTAGTATATAACAGTGTGCAATGCCTACCTAAAAATGTAATGGGGAAAATAATATATGATTAATATACTGAGGATAAGTATCAGGATTTATTTTCCTGTATATTACTGTGGCTTGTATAGATCTGAAAATATACAGAAATGCTGACATTCCATCCGTGGGAATATAAAAGCAATGCGTTTTATGGGCAAAATACAACAACAATACATTCCAACAGATGTCACGGCACAAATGTTATTATTGCTGTAGAGGTTCCCATTTCAAATGTTCTGTCAATATTTATATCAAGTGCTTGAATTCATTTTGACGTTCACAGTGTTACTAAAAGAAGAAGCTGCTATTCAAAAATAACAGTAATTTACTCCTCCGTGCTTAAACTAGGACTATCCCACTACTTCCACCTGTCAGGTGCACTTGAAGATTCATTTATACTGAATCTGGAATACTCAAACAAAGTGGAGAAGCAAGAACATACGGCAATATCGCACATTACATGAGGATGCAGTGTTTGCAAGCTCCTCGGGATGCTGTGCTGGCTTTCATCCTAACTGGCCAGAATTGCTCTTGTTGTGAGGTGCAAAAGGAACAAAAAGGGTGAAGTCCTTAAAATAAAAAATCTAAGTGAACGCAAAGGCTGTACCCCTCTCCATGATTAACTGACACCCAATGTTTATTAAATAAAACTGTTTTTCAGCAACATGTTTCATTGGCATATTAACTTATCAAGAAAACACAGTGTTAATGACATATACTTTACTGTATGTGCCTCTGCCACAATACATTTATGTAATCACACGTTCACATTTAAAATGTGAAACACTAATCCTGTTATCACCCTGCCCAGGATTGGCTCCTGCCTTGTGCCCTGTGTTGGCTGGGATTGACTCCAGCAGACCCCCGTGACCCTGTGTTCGGATTCAGCGGGTTAGAAAATGGATGGATGGATGGATGGATAATCCTGTTATGTAGCAGTCCAACAATAAGCATAACGGGTCAGCTAATAAGGACACAACCAGCCCTAAACCTGCAGTAATAATGTACTGCAGCGTGTATTATGTACCATAACGGAGTATTTGTGGTCTATCACTGCTGAGTTATTTAAAATCAATTCCTACAGAAACATTAAATATGATTCACTGAGTAAAGTTTTTCTTTTTTAGTAGTTATAATTCTTGAAACTGTAACTTCAGTCAAATAAAAAGGAGAACAATTAATTGCAGCATACTACAGAACTAAATCTCACTGCTCAATATTTTAAAACCTACAAACACCACCTTATCATATAATGACTTGTGTATCAAATTCTATCATATCGTGGACTCACTGGCTATTTATTGCCACTCCACTACCTAATGATAAGTCTCAGTGCACAATTTAAAGTGACTCTTTCAGGGCAGAAAACAAAAGTCACCCTTACGTTTTAGATCAACTCTCTTTTCTTGAAGGAACGTTGCATAGCTTTGTAGATTTGACCTCGAAGCCCTGTGCGTGTATCAGTAGTGTAGAGCAAACAGCCTCTAAAATAGCATCGACGTCTGGCAAGACTAAAGCAAATGTGCAAAGCAAAAGACTCCATGGACGTTTTACGTATTAGAGCTGAATCGGACTCTGACTTTGATGCAAGTGATCTGGAGATGAATATCGAAAAAGAAAGTGAGGTACCAGCATCGGCCCCTAGCTGATTGTGGTGTTTGCCTAGGAGGACCACCACTTATGATGACAAGAGGTACAAACCATATTGCGTCACACCGCAACTGCTGTGCGAAGACAGAGAGGTTGCCAGCCCGCCGTGCATTCCTGCTGGCCATTGAGCTGCCCCTGTGCAGCCACTGCTGCCAGAGATGCCAAACAGGCCCCACAGCTGCTACAGCACATTGCAACAGATGTTTTATGTTGATTTATGTGTGAAACCAGTGCATTGTGTGCTTTTCAGAAAACTGTGTTTTTTTGGAAAAAATATTCAGCCCTCAAAGAGTTAAAAGCTACAACTTTATGCTAAAATTCTTCTGTTTTCTTGTATTTCTGTGAATAATTTCAAACCATGGTAACTATAGCCTACTGGGAATATTTTTCTTTTAAATTACTGTAAACATGTTTATTCTATTATAATGTATCCCAATAAGTAGTTTTCTTTGCACATTCAAGCAATGCTATAAATATTAAGTTCAGGTTTACTGACCAGCGTGCAATGAGACTTTAAATTGCACGTCACCTCACACACTAGTGACAGTAATATAGTTTACACAAAAAGACAAGGTATGGAATTCTCAATGGTATATTTTGGGGTGTTTAGAATTTAAACAACACCTGTACCACTTTCAGAACAGTGACAAGTACATTTTGACTTGCTGTGTAAATCAATTCACAATTAAAGAATAATAGTATGATTAAATGTCAGAATGCAGATTCCAAACAGAAAAGCAAAAGCTATATTTTGTCTTACCCTGAAAGTAAAAAGACTCCAGCTTCAGCAGCATCAGTAGAATTACAGATTGATAAAAGATGATCAAATGTATCCTTAAACCAGCATCTTTGTTTATGTAATGGCATCTCTGTTTATGAGAAAAAAGGACATTTGTCTTACTTTCTCACCTTGGATCTGAATGTAGAAAGATTGCTGTTATTCATTAATAATACATCTACGGTTCAAGGATTAAAAGAGCTGATTCTAATATCTAGAATAGCAAAGAGAAAAGTTTAAAAGGAAATCCAGTGTCTCTGTTGTTTTGTTGGGTGAACGGTAGTTTCTTACACTTATGATTTGTTTTGTTCATTTGCTGATACTTTAGCAAAGCCTTACTTTACATAGCACACTTTAACCAAGGATTGCATGATGACTTTTCTTTATTTGCCATGCTTAATGCTTTTTTAGTTTTCAAATTTTCAATCTTGAAATCAAAATTGAATTCTTGAATGACTGCGATGTGTGTGGGCCAATTGGCTGCTGTACTTCAGGACCATCAATGCATTGAAGACAAGGCCTCTGCCATTTGGGAAACCATTGAATACAACAGTTTGATGCCTATATTTTTTCTTTTGTTTTGTGTTCTGCCTCCTGATGGCAATAAAGTCAAACTCAGTAGTACCTTAAAAAATGTAAACCAGATTCTACATTTTCAACCGACAAGCGTAAATCCTAGAAACAAACATGGAAAATATCATGGTAACTATCTAGCCAAACCACTACAATTTGTTAAAATGACCTTCCATTGAATGCATTTTTGTTATAATTACTTATTTTACAAAAAATAAATAAATAAAAAATAAAAAAATTAAAAAAGCTTTCTATATATTATTTAAGGGTTAAAGTGTATCTTGTCCTAACTCATCTACACATCGTTCCATCTTTTGGCCTATGGCTCTGTCACTTCTTCAGATGTAACTTGCTAAAATGTTGAACAATTCTGCTTCCCTTTCAAATATTTTTTACTTTACCTGACCCAGTCATGGATGATTTATGAGTAAATATCTTATAATTCGCTTATTATAGGTTTAATATGACAATATTAATCATATCTTTAAAAAAAATATCAAGGAGTAACATTAAAATGTTTTCCAAGTGAAAAGAAAAAGAAGCCTTGGAATCCATTCTGAATTTATGCATTATAGTGTTTTTATTTTAGGTGTATGTAAAAATCAATGTACATAATAAAATCATAACTAGCAGTAACATAAGATTAAGATAATAATGTAAACACAATCTGAAAGTTCTTCTATGAATGCCATTAAACAGAATTAAAATATACAGTGAGCTTGAAAAGTATTAAGATGGTAACTGACTGTATACACTGAACACGACTCATTTGAAGAGGCAGCATAGTGTTTGCTTTTCAGGGTAAATACCTCATCGATGTAATAAACCGTTAAGATCTTGTATGCTTCAATTGTTTTATTTAACCACAAGTGTTGAATTAAGTGACACTTCTTTCAGGTCGATAAAATTGGAATACGTAAGGCTGACGTATCCGTTACCCTAGGTGATCTTTTTTTACATTGAGCACAGCTTTAACTTGAGCTTTGTCTTTGGATAAATAAAAGTGTATGGCTTCTTTATGTGAATTTGCTTTTGCCAGCCTGCTGGATATGGACCTGCGATATCTGTAGTTGTTTGCGATGCACACCTAACGTTATTGGTACTTGGTGCTGCTAGCCTGTCTTTGCTGCACTCTGGTCATAATAAACCACGTGGCTGGATTTTAGTCGGTTGTTTGCTATTGCTTTGCTGTAACAGTTTTCATAAGTGTTGCCAGTTAGGCGGTTTTCACGGCAAATTGGGCTTCTTTTCAAATAAAATTGCGGGAAAATTTAGGCAGTGGCGGGTTGCAGTTTTTGGGCTAGTTTTAATAAACATGGCCGAGTTTTTGGGCGATATTTCAACCTCATCAATGACATCATATCGAATGGTTATTATATGATGTTGTCAGAAAATAAATGTACAGACCTGTAGTCTTTCATAGATATATTTGATTGATTATATGCTAGTTATTGGTTACATCGAACACTGATAAAAATTTCGAGCATCTCGTTTAATTATATCATCATGATGTGTAAGTGGTCAAAATATGAGCGGCAGTATTGTGCAGAGTGGGAAAAAGAAGCAGAATTTAAGAGGTGGATCCAGAGAACTCCAGCATACACTACAAAAGCTTTCTGCAAGTATTGCTGATGTGAAATTTGCACTCATCAGGGTGATTTGAAGTTGCATTGTGCAACTGAAAAGCACCGTCACAAAACAGCTCCTCATTTTAATGCTCAAAGCCTTTTTGATGTCAGGCGTCAGCCCGCAAAGCTGGTCATTGTTGACAGCTCAGTCAAGGTTGTTGAACTGCGGTTAGTTGTACACATCTACACTTCATCTACAGAAGACAATGACAATATTTTTCTCCTAGTTAAAAATATTCCTTTTCTACTATACTGTTAAAGGATTTCTTGTTAGCAGCTAACATTGTCATACAGCCAGACACAAAAAGGTGTCTTGAACCTTGAATACCATGAACAATTCATTTTATTGTCTTTTGTTCGTTCTGCATACAGTACGTTTATTTGTTTATGTTTTCCGTTTAGCGGGATTTTCTGCCATTTGCATTAGCTTCCACACTGTTCCTGCATGTTGCGTCATTGGCTGTGACTGATATTATAGTTAAGGAAACGAATTTATGCAGTTTGCATATAGAATATAGAACGTTTTCGCAATGATCTTCAAATACAAAACACTGCAGTAGTGGAAAAATGATGAGTTTTGATTATATTTCTATTATATTGTTCAATTTGTTAAGTTTTACTGGGCTAGTTTTGGTACTTTTGGGCTACTTTTTGGCCTAAGTTTGGCCAGACACTCTGGCAACCCAGGTTTCACACCACGCTTTTCTTGATCCACTGGCATAGCTGGGGTTGGCAGAAGGGGCAGTCATTTTTTAAAAACTTTAGTACTATACTTTTTAGTCTTTTTTGACAATTTTGTTTGATAAGGCAAACTAACATGTGTTATCTGTGTCAAAATTACACCATTTTATTGTTTGAAAACTGTTGCAAATACATTTGTTCCAAAGTTATATTTTACAAATGCCTTTCTTGACCAGTTCGCCAACTTACTCTGAACGAAAGAGATGAGCCCTTAAATCTCATTATTAATATTTAAATATTCTCTCAGTCTCAAGATGAAGTGAACAAAATATAGCAGTGCTTCTTTTAGAAAAAAGAAAAAGGTGAGGGGAGAAGTATCAAAAAAGAATCAAGGGGAATTACTGAAACACCTCAATCGTGAAGAAACTATACTGTTACCTCACGTGAAGAAGTCAGCCAGTCATTATCCAACCTGCTACATCCTAACACAGGGTCACGGGGGTCTGCTGGAGCCAATCCCAGCCAACACAGGAACAAACCCTAGACAGGGCGCCAGTCCACCACAGGGAACACACACCAAACGCACAGTAGGGACAATTAAGGATCGCCAATGCACCTAACCTGCATGTCTTTCGACTGTGGGAGGAAACCCACACAGACACGGGGAGAACATGCAAACTCCATGCAGGGAGGACCCGGGAAGCGAACCCAGGTCTCCTTACTGTGAGGCAGCAGCACTACCACTGCGCCGCCATGCCACCCCACGTGAAGAAGTATCCGAATTAAAGCCACCTTCAACCTCAGTTCTTCATCTTCAAGCGTTGAAATGTATAATGAACAAAAAATTGTGGGTATTCATTTAAAAGATATTAGTCTTTAGCCAAGCATAATTAACAATGACACACAGATCTTACTGGTACATTCAGGTGCGTCTGTGGGTCATCATTCAGTTCCTGATATCGGAATACATCTGTGAAATTTCCTTACAGTTGCTATCAGTGTAGCTAGCTGTGAGAAAATTTCTCCAAACTGAAACTTAGAATAAATTATTTAAGATCTTTAATGAGTACTTTGCGTTTAAGAAACCTTGCCGTACTTTCCAAAGAGTAGTAACTGACAAACAAAATTGACTTTGACAATGTCACCCACGATTTTTCACACAAGAAAGCAAGTAGTATTGTAGATTTATTGTTTGAATAGTTGTAGGTTGTAGATTTTAGATTGTAATTGTAATTGTAAATATTAATTTAAAATGTACTTAAAATTTTTGTCGTTTTCATTTTTTACATGATATGTATTGTTTTATTTTGTTACTTAGTGGGCGGGTATGGGGGTGGCAAACTCAAAAGACCATCCCAGGTAACAAAATCTAGAGTTACGCCACTGCACATCATTGCTAGCGAAAACAAAATTATTCCAAATTACGAACAATCCTCTTCATTTTGTTACTAAATCATATAAAACGTTAGGTGGTTTAAGTTCAGTATTACTTTCAATTTTTTTGGAGGCTGCTGCAAATATTAGAATGAAATGCAGAGTTTTCAAAGATGATGTTAGGGCTAAGACTCCTAGAAAATGTCTTTTTTTTTTCTCATGTTCACTTGTGAGTGCCTCCAATCTGACAGTGTACTCATGCTTTGAGAATGTGTTTGTGCTCGATTATGGCACTCATTTGCTTCTTAGATCAGTCTGTAATGGGGAAAGCTTGATCTATGAGAGAACATTAAGTGCTAAATGAAATATTGAGTGTATCGCTGCAGCCGTAATCACGATTAATATATGAATATTTATAATCTTTCATGTAATTCAATTTGTCTTTAATCAACCTGTTAGTTGAAAATCCCTAACCAGTCATTATCTTTGCAGGGTTGTGCAATTTTCTCTGGTTAGTCTCACCACCATGAGCCTGATCAGATTAGAGTAAATGGTGACTCTTCTTAGATTCCTCCAAGGCCGGGGTTCATGTTTGATTCCTTTGTTTATGTAATATTTGTTGTTCATTTATTCTCTTTGTACCTGTGTACTCTGTTCTATGTACCACGTGTTTTGTGGGTAGTTACCAAAGAGGAGGGGCCACCTGCCCATCACTGTCAAATGACTGCCTTCATGCCTATGTAGGCCTGGCAACCCAAAGTCGCCTGTGGCTCATATTGAATGTGTCATGGTGTGGTGAGTTTTCTACTGAGATGTACTCTTTGACTATTTGTGATTTTCTGGATTTTTTGAACCCGTGCTCTGTTTTTGTGACTTCACCTCTTGGATTTCGGATTGGAACTTTCTTTGTTTATGGGAATGTCTACTTTGAAGTCACTGCCTTCTGTGCCGTTTGCCTTGTCTTGCTTGCAGCATATTTTTCTGTTACAGAGTATTTTATATATAAAGATTCGATGTGGCCCTTTTCAATAACAGTGGCAGATTGACAGTGATTCTCCATCTAGAGGGCATTTGGAGTATTTTTGGGATTTACATGCTTTGGGACTCTCAAGTTCATAACAGCTCTAAACTGGCCCAACATGAGAAACTGTACCGTGAAAGGCACTGGTGCCCTATGAGAAATATTAATTTCTGAAGATGTGCAATAAAAACTCAAACATTATTACTCATATTAGAATCTATTTTAAGAAATGTGGTATTGCATGTGCTTTAGCAGTTTAAATACAGTATGTACAATGTAAACTATACTTATTTAACAGCTGAGTCATTTAATACCCACAAATAAGTTAACCAAAATGTAATACATTACCAATGATGGATACCGATATCTGAAATCTAATGCTGGTGTGTTATACAGAAGAAAAAAAACAGAAAATGCTCACTATTTAATGAAACATGGAGCATGTCCATTGGAAGAACACAAAACTGCCAAGTATGGGAATTATTTACTTTCTGCAAAAGATTCTGAAATTTTGAGAGGATACCTCATAAACATCACAGTTGTGTTTATTTTTGTTCTGAAAAATCTGGGGATATTTTTGTGACAGCGTTAAAAAAGCCGTGTGATGGTATGATCTGTGAAGGTTTTATGGATTGCAGACAGGAGTGGATTCCAACTTCCGATGCTTTCTCAAAGTAAAAAAAGCACAATGCAACAGAAACTGTGATTAACAAAATAAGCCTACTCCCATGTATTGTATACCAGAAAACATAACTTCATACTTTTTCTGATGTGTGTGATGTCTGCTTCCCTTCCCAGTTCCATCTCTACTGTTCCTATTGGTTTAAAACAGCTACCTGACTTGCTGATTAACAATCTCATCCAAGTTCTATAGAACAGGTAGGGTGGACTGGCTCCACCAGCTGACAAAGCAACATCTGGCCCCAATGTGGGAAGTCGTTCCAATCATAATAATTAACAGCAGATAAAAAATGAAAATATAAAAATGTGGCTATTTGAGCATTCCCCCAAACCTTCTAATTACATGTTAGTGCTGTGCAGGATAAAGGCCAGGAAAATAGAATACTTCTAAGCATGAAGTCACAACATCCTTCAGCTGGGCTCAGGTGTGTGTGAGTCAACATCAATACCAGGCAGATGTCTACTGGAGAGCCCCCCTTTGAGGAGCAGTGCATCAGTCCTTTGGTACTGAACTGGTACATTTTTGATGGCTCCAAAAATGTCATTTATTTATTTAGCAATGTATTTGTTTTATGTCTATCTCTAAGTATGACTTGGCTGAAGGTTATTTAAGATTTATTTCACCATCAAGAGTATCATCAATTCCTTTGAAGGTTAATAGACACAGGCTACTTTAGAGTTTAAACCACTTCAAAATTCATAATACACCATAGAAAATTACAGCATATATTTTGCTGGCAGATTTTCAGTTCATGACTTTTCTTATCACTAAATAGTAGCTACAGAATGGATGTGCTTTTAGTATTGTGCATTTATTAGTTTAATTAGTTTTCTGTAATCAAGTATGTTTAATGGTACATAAAATATACAGATGCTAATGACTATACAAACCTGTCAGAGTTATGCTGCTGGTCTTTGCTAATTGGAGCTAAAGACACTGAAATAACTGAAATGCTGAATGATATGAAGTATAAAAATCACCAATATTTAAATACTCAGTTTACTTTTAATGCAACTTTAAGAAAAATACAGTCATTAAAAAACATTTTAAAAACTTTGTATTTACAAAATAAATGTAAAGCAATTAATGATTCGGATTTCCGTGTCTATGGATTTCACTGCCTCGTGATGCTCCATTTAAACAATTGCTAGCCAAAAACAGAGCAATCCTCATCATCTTATACCACATTTTGTATTTCTTTTCCACATTATGTTGAAACCTCATTGTAATGGATTTCACCTAACGAAACAAATAGCCAGCTAACTACTGCACACCCCTTCTTGATCACATGGTGTAATATCTAGTGATGAGCGAGCACCAAAGTGTTCGGGTGTTCGGTCCGAACACATCGTGATGTTCGTGTGCTGTACTGAGCCCCCTAGTATAATGTAAGTCAATGGGAGTCAACCAGGCACCCCCTGCTCTGAAGAGGGGAGGGTGCCTGGTCCATTGGAAAAGGTCAGAAAGTGACAGAAACACCACCCAAATGGACCGGGAACAGTATGGGGACGATGTCTGGATGCATCTTGGACTCCCAAGTCGCTGCTGGGAACCAGTTTGTCCGAGTTGTACGCCACTTTTACAGATTGACAAAAACACACCCAAATCCCCCCCAAAAAATCAATTTTACAGGAAAAATGACATTCTAAAACATTATATGCCAGTGCCTGTAGGTGAGCGGACGCTCTAAAACATGATGTGTTCCGGCCAGCCAATCACTGTAATGCCAGTGAGGGCATTACTTACCTGTTTCTTGATTGGCTGTCAACCCGCGAAACGTGCGGGGCAGAGACTCAAGCATGGCGCATGAGCACATGTGGTGCTCGTTTGAGTAGCGCCATGCTCCGAGCATAGCGATGCTCAAGCCAAACACATGTTCGGCCGAGCATGCTCGCTCATCACTAGTAATATCCAACCATTTTACCCCAAACTTGGTTGGAAAGTGGTAATGATGGGATGGAAAGATTGCTTCTTTCTACATATTAGTAAATGTCTTGACCTTTAAATAGATGCAAACATTCTAACCCGGAAATGGATGTGGAAGTAAAATCCCAGCTGCAACATCACTGGTGGTATCAGGAGTGAAGTGCTCAGCCAGCACAGTCACAGCACAACTAGGAATGGATTCTGCAATGCAGACTGCAGTAGACAGTCCAATGACACCAGCACCCACCACAGCCACTCTGCAGAGCCTGCCACCTGTAAAAAAAATTACAAATTCTGGTTAATATTTATTTTCTTATTCTAATGTGAAAAAGGCACCTGTAAAATCCAGCCTAGCTGCACTTTATTTGCCATCTGATATATCTCAGAAGAGAGCAGCACTGTTAAAGAGTCATGTCACCACCACCACCTCAATCTAAACCCAGTGGTCAGAAATTGCAGGTCTGAAGAACGGATGAGCATTGCTCATTCAATTGATCTTGTTTATTAGGATTTTCTGTAATATTAAACATCAATATTTCACCATTTATAGCTTAGCTACCTTACAAAATAAAAGAGGGTATAGTGAAGAAAGCAAAAGCTTTACAAAGAATATAAAGGCATCTAAAACAGGGGTGGCCAACTCTGATCCTGGAGAGCCACACTGGCTACAGGTTTTCATTCTATTTTCCTAATTAGTTACTAGTTTTGATACTAATTAACTTCAATTAATGTATTTGCTGTTTAAGACTCAGACCTTTAAAATGAGGACAGCAATGTCGGTCCTGGAGGGCTGCAGTGGCTTCAGGTTTTTGTTGCAGCCCAGTTGCTTCATTAGAAATCATTCATTGCTGATGAAGCACTTATTGCTCAAGTGACATTTTTCAGCTTCATTTTAATTGTCTGGCTTGTTAAGATTTTGAACCCTTAACTGTTTATTTTAGTCTTAAACAGCTGTATTCATTGTTTTAATTGATCCTTATTAGCAATAAGATGCAAATGACAAAGGAACGAGTACTTCTATATCTACCTTGTCTCCATTTCCATCCGAGTGTGTTCATCATTCACTGTTTGGTTTAATTAAGTATTCAGAAGGAAACAGAAGAGAAAGTGAAGTGAACTGAAAATTACTCCTCTGTTTTAGGTTTCAAATTGCTTGCATGATACACGTATCATTGGAAAGGAAAGGAAATACTATGATTTAAGACTAAACTTACATAGTAGAGTTAAAACATTAACAAGCTATGAAATTAAATAAGATCCGTTATTCAGTAAATTATTATGCAGGCTGAGAGGGGTTCCCAAACTTTTTCATATGACTGTATATTATAATAGGCTGTTTTACTGACATTCTTGTAGTGATAAAGCATGAACTATAAAAATGCTGTTTACGTATTTAGAATCCAATAAATTTAGTACACATTTTATGTAAATCTGAACATGCAAATGTCAAATTACAACAATTACAAATAGGCTGATTTAAGGTCCATCTTATTTTTGGCAAATTCTTTTAAACACTGAAAGGTTATGTGTGCTTCTAGAATATCTGCTTGCATGACACAGAGGCTCCACAATTTATTCCAAGTTTTATACTTATGTACGGTAGGTGGCTCAAGCTTAAACATAGGGAGCTAGGGGTTTAAGACATGCAGCTTCCTTTCTCCTTTTAAGTATTCCATTCTCTTTTTTCTGGTTTGCCCACTCATTCTGGGTATGCACTCTTTCTTGCTTGCTTGCTCTCTCCGTGCTGGGTAGGTACAAAGTGGCTAATAAAGGAATCAAATCTGACTGCTTCTGTTTGCTTTTAGCTCTTTCTTTTCAATGTGTAAAAATCAGACAAAAGTAAAAAGGAATTTGTATGTTGGACAAGGTAAAGTTTATTCAGCTAGATATGACCTATTAACAGAACACAGAGCAAAACAGTTCTGAGTTTAAATGTGTGGCGCATACTTGCCTTAAAGTCAATGCCAAGAAGTAACCGACCATCTTAGAAATTTTGATCATTTTTTTTGCTGAGGGATTCTACATTCTCTGAAATGGACGTATCAACAGTACAGAGTAATGGGGATTGTGGAAGAGAGTGCAGGCAGGGTGGAATGGGTGGAGAAGAGTGTCAGGAGTAATTTGTCACAGACGGGTATCAGTAAGAGTGAAAGGGAAGGTCTACAGGATGGTAGTGAGACCAGCTATGTTATATGGGTTGGAGACGGTGGCACTGACCAGAAAGCAGGAGACAGAGCTGGAGGTGGCAGAGTTAAAGATGCTAAGATTTTCACGGGGTGTGACGAGGATGGATAGGATTAGAAATGAGTACATTAGAGGGTCAGCTCAAGTTGGACGGTTGGGAGACAAAGTCAGAGAGGCGAGATTGCATTGGTTTGGACATGTGCAGAGGAGAGATGCTGAGTATATTGGGAGAAGGATGTTAAGGATAGAGCAGCTAGGTAAGAGGAAAAGAGGAAGGCGTAAGAGAAGGTTTATGGATGTGGTGAGAGAGGACATGCAGGTGATGGGAGTAACAGAACAGAAGATGATCCGCTGTGGCAACCCCTAATGGGTGCAGCCGAAAGAAGAAGATGAAGTTTTAAACACTCACACGCTTTTCTTTTATGAAGTTTAACAATATACCACTCTGTTCACCACCAACCTACTGATGTGTCTGGAAGCAGAATAAGCAACCCAGCTGCAAGTAACTTCATCAACACAGCAAGAACTCACCATTATAAATGGTGAATATATCCACTTTGAAGCAGCAAAGGTTCAGATTTAAGACAACGTGTTTACCACATTTCTGAGGCATACTTATAACAACAAAAGTAAACAGGAAATAATGCATTTTATCACAGATTCTTGGTACTTTTTTCTTGTAGTAAGGATACATTACTTTCTCACTTGTTTGCTTTAAACAGGCATCACGGGTGGAAGTTTGACCCCTTTCCCTCATATTCAGAAGCTTTAAGCTGCATATCAAGCTAGTTTGCTTCTGGAATTCTGTTTGTTTCAGGGTTATGTTCTACCATGGCTTGTAACCACAGACAAAGGTGTGTCTAAATTGTATGGTTATATTTTCCTTAACAGTGCCTACTTTTCACCTATTATATTCTGTGTTGTTATTGTACATAGCCTCTGGATGATAATAAAAGCAAATGTAGCGTGCGAAAAGAAGAAAAAAGTCTTGGAGTTTCAGCGCAGAGCCAGCTGGATTAGTGCTTAGTCCAGCACTTCTCTAGTACCAGGACTGCACTTCATACAGGGATAAGGGGTCTCAACTGTCATCATGAAAAATAAAAAGATTAATAATGATAACATAAAATAAACTTATCCACTGGTCTGTACTATAAATTTGTTTTCTGTATGATTCTAATAATTTTGATCATTTGTATAGTCATAATTGCTTAATTTGAGTATTTCCTGCTCAAATACAGGGGAGAAACGCGAGATGTGGCACCAACAAGCCTTACCTCACCTTGGACTGCGCTCTCTCTCACACAACGAGTTGATGCATGCAATTGGCACGTGCCTGTTGCTGTCTCTCTGTATGTCGCCAATATAATGTTTAGACACGCATTTATTATACACCATGACTTTAAAGAGTCTGGCTAATATCTTTAATGAATGTGTGTGCCATATTTAGTGTTGCTGATCGGACAGGTGCTTGTTTCTGCTGTTCGACGCAGAGGCTGTAGGCGCCAATAAGTTAGCGATATCAGAAGGTCAAGTGCACTGCAGGGGTCCATTTATTTTTATTTTGACTGACTGCCAAAATGGAAGATTAAGACTTTTAAAACTAATGGAAAATAAGGAGGACTTTTAGAAGAAAGTGACAAGATATTTTCGTGGAGGTGGACAGGCGCATGTACTTCACTTACAAATAAAGATAAGACCATAAACAGTTTTCAATTTTATAAAAAAATGGGATCAGACTAAGAAAAAAAAACCCCAATATTTAAAAACTAAATTTTGACCTTAAATAAAATATTCTTTTGTTTTTCTTGTTATTCTTTTGTTGAACAGTCTGTATTAAACTTACTATTAATTCATCAGAATTAAAAGCTTTTAAAATCAACTAAATATTTCAATTAAGGCCAAAATTGAAATCCGTTTTTGTACACCTCTCTATGCTTTCATTTGAATTGAATGAGTTCAAATTGTGAAATTGCAATGGCAAATTTAGAACACATGGAGGGTGCGGAACAAATGCGCTCTCTCCGCTATAAATGTAACGTTCTTTCTTAGCCAAATATGTACCTTACGTATGTGTGTTTGTAAAGAAATGCTGATGAGATATGAAACATAACCAGTAGTCAATGTGCACGCTGCCAGTTGAATAGTGAATAAGATACTCTTTGGGGTTCATATATTTGTAACTCTGACCCTGAAGGAGTCAGTGCATCAGCAGCCATGAACCTCACCGCACATCACTGCTTCAGTACTGGCAGCAGAAATTGTCAACATACAGTCAGCTGGCACCAGTGACCGAGGATCTCGTCTGTACACCTGCATTCCAGGCGCTCGTCCAACGAATATTTTCACTGTGTGGTTATCTGCGCAATGGATGTCGTTGTGACATGAAAAAAATCTCTGGAAATGCGTGCTTGTTTAAAGCTTAACAGCAACGTGATTGCATAGACTGGTTTGTGGGTTTAAACATTTGATCTTGCTGAGGACACTCATTAGGTCACTTAATCTGTTTGATCACTGATAGTCAAGCTGTTTTTAAAGACATTTTGAACTGTGAGTGTATTTTGTTGACAGAAACATAACTTGCATTGAAATATGTGTAGGCCAGCATTTGTAGTCTTCCATCCATCCATCCATTTTCTAACCCGCTCAAATTCAACTTAACAAAAGGCATCTGTATTTTCTCAAAACTAATGTAGCTCCATGCCATCTAACCCTCTGTCGTGCCCATTAAACATCTAATTCCATTCACTAGATATGGGAATGTGCCAACTTCATCCATCCATCCATTTTCTAACCCGCTGAATCCAAATACAGGGTCACGGGGGTCTGCTGGAGCCAATCCCAGCCAACACAGGACACAAGGCAGGAACCAATCCCGGGCAGGGTGCCAACCCACCACAGGACACACACAAACACACCCACACACCAAGCACACACACCAAGCACACACTAGGGACAATTTAGAATCACCAATCCACCCAACCGGCATGTCTTTGGACTGTGGGAGGAAACCGGAGCGCCCGGAGGAAACCCACGCAGACACGGGGAGAACATGCAAACTCCATGCAGGGAGGTCTTGGGAAGCAAACCCGGGTCTCCTAACTGCGAGGCAGCAGTACTACCACTGATTTGTAGCCTTGCAACAGAAAAAAAAAATAAAATAAAATTGTACTAATATTATGTAAAAAAGCCAGAACAAAATATAATAAAAACTAAAACTACAATTAATATCAGAAATTAAATATCACCGAAGTGCACATTGTACAGTATACAGTAGTGTATACCAAGATGTTCCTCCTTCTGTGATTGTAAGGAAACAACTTTGACTACAAAATACCAAACTTCTCCTTTAAGACTGGATGCTTCAGGCATCTGTTGTAAAAATGTAAGTGGCTGGCATGTTCCCAAATTTCACTTGTCCTATAATATGCAAAACAGAGAATCAGCTTCAGAAGGGCTTTTCGACCCAGTTATGACAAAAATACACAGCAGATACCAATAAAATACAGCTGCTGACCAGAGGGTCAAAAATGATGTGGTGCCTTAAAGCCTACTGAACTTGAACATTGCAATTTTTTTTCCTTGATACAGCAATTGAAAAGGGTGCAGTGAGCTCTGCTGCCTTGTAGGCATCTCCCAACATGACACTCCACATCATGCCTAACAGATCATGAGCAACATTGGGCAGACGTGTGTGCCTATGACAGAACTCCTGCAAATCATATAAAAAGGTACAGAGGTTGTTTTGTGAGTGTAAAATTGAAGCCACTTACGCACACTGTGCCTGCTTTGAAACTGTCAGTTAACCTAGCCTGCACGTCTCTGAGGATATGAGATGAAAACTGGAGTACCTGGAGGAAAGTGTCCCCTGCTGACATGGGAAGCACAATGCAAACTCCATGTGGACTTCAATCCAACGTGGGATTCAAACTTAGGGCACTGCATTCATGAGGTAGGGTGGTAACCACTATGCTACTGGGCTATACCTTCAAAATACAGAAAATTAAGTCATAAATGAACTGGGTAACAACTAGGCTCACGTCTACCAAAACCGAAGGAAAACACTACACCAATCACAACAGTTTCGTAAATTAAAATAAATAAAGTTTGATAATTTTTAGGTTAAATGTGTCTTTATTTCTGTGGTTTTAATGTCGGCTGCATTCAGGTTGTTAGACAATTCTGAAACCACAGTTAATATGTAGAGGTGAACTACAAATGTTCCTATGTTTTTAGAATGTAACCAGGTAAGATCCCTCACATTTAGGTAAATATTTTAGAGAGTGATCAGCTTTAATCTTTGTAATGCACCCGAAACAAATACCAAACAAACAGCTATGCCAGTTTTGACAAGGGTCAATAACAACAACCAAAATGCTATTGAAACAAGAGTTTGAGTTTTAAATACCACTTGATTAAACAAACATAAAAGGTTACGTTTTTACAAGGAAATTTGTGGCTACATGGTTTAAAATGATTATGCACTACTAGGGGCTTCTTCACATTTACAATGTAGAACAAAGCCCATCCATATAAATAATAAATTACGTCACCATATTATTTATTAAAAATCTTACTTTCAGCTAAGCAAACTCGAAACCTCATTTTTCTCACTGCTTAGGCTAGAAAGTGTTACACTATACTGTACTGAGTGAATAAATGTTTGAACCTGCTCCTCTACTAGGCTTGAACTTATTCTACTAAACCTCCTGGTCTCTAGAGATAAGAAAAGGGAAGAAGTATATTAACCTTAGACACAGTCATCTCAGGTCCATCCTGACGATAACCACAGATTGCAGAATATGGCTGTATCTCTACAACAGGCTGGAAAAGTGTGACTTGCAACAAACAAAGGTTTGAGATACTCAGGTCTACATAGAAAGTCCTAAGATAAAGATAGGGTCACCACTGGACTCCATGTCAGCTAGTGGAAGTAATTTATTTTAGCCCATTCATCTATTTTAGAACTGGCTTAAAGCAATTACTTAAATGTGTCAAGTTATATAACATAGAAAATGTGCATCAGCACTGCATAATAAAATATGAATTATAATAATCAAATCGAAAATAGGGCAGCCAAATCTATAAAGGATAAAATGTGTCAAGTTAAATAAAAATAGGATACAAAAAAACTGCAAAGGGAGACAATCTGCCAAACAGACAAATCAAATATGTGGGCATCTCCGGTCGTCTTCTTTTTTTGATCGTCATCTTTTTCCACTTCTGTGTGGGCTCAATGTGTTTCTTTGACCTTCTCCACACACCTCAGTCCTGCACCTCCTCCCCAGTCATCCCTTTTCCTTCATGTCTTCCTTTACTCTACCATTCACCTCCCCTGTACTTCCATTACCATCACTCGTACTTTCCCTTCATTACATGTCCATACCACTTCAATCTGCTTTCCTGTACATTCATAGATGTCTCTTCTGCTTTTGTTGTACCTCACTTCCTATTTTGTCCTTCTTTGTAACTCCACACATCCATATCAATATTCTCATTTCTGCCACATCCAACTTCTTCCTGTTTTGTTTACAGAACAACCATGTAGTTTCTAACCCACATATCCCATTCAAGGTTATGGGAAGCCGGTGCCCATTTTGGCATCAAAAATTCACCAATTAAACTAATGTGCACTCCTTTGTAATGCAGGAGGAAAGCCTGCAGCATTTACACAGATAAAGCCCAGACTGGCACCTTGAACCCAGTACTGTGGCAGCAGAGTGAACCACTGTATCCCCATGTTGCCTTAAATTGACATTTTAAAGAAGATTTACTGATAAAGTAAATTTCTCTAAACTTCTTAAAATTTCAATCATTTAACCAAAACAATTCCCTACTGTTACAAATACTTGCACATATAGTATTTTTAAATCACCGAAAAACGAGTATAATGCTTTAAAGCTACCACAAACCCAAAACACACGTACTGTATTTCCTACAAATAGCATGTTGTATAATTTGCAGTGCAAATACATACATATACTGTACATATGTTCCTGAAATAAAACACAATTTGAGCCCTCCAAATTGTTTATTTCTCATAAACTTGTTAGGTAAGGTTTTCAACTAGCAATGCAGTATACAGTGTCAGCACAATTAGTAATGCTGCTGCCTCAGGATTCCAGCATCTCGGGCTGTCAGTACGGAGTTTGTATCGCCCCCCGTATCTGGGGGGGGATTTCTCCCACACTTTCCAAAGACATACCGGTTAAGGTAACTGGTGATTCGAGATAGGTCTGTGTGTGGATGGCCAATATTATGACTAGCGCTCTGTCCAGTGCTGATTCTTGCCTTGTGCCTGCAGTGTTATTGCCTCTGCTCTACCCCAAAGTGGCCCTAAACTGGATAAAGTGGATTTTGAAAGATATTATTTAACAGATGCAAAATCCCTGCGTATTAAATTTAATTTCTGAACCGTAATAACTGAGGAGTCATCAGTCCATCACCAGGTCTCTATTATACCTGGTCGGTATTTCACCTAATATGCTCGTTACTTTGATATATATTGAAATCCCGGATTAAGCATACACGAAGATGGTAAGAATATAACAATTCCCTGATAAATGAGCCCTGATTTCTGGTGCGCTAGCGACACATTTACATAATTTTGTTTTCTGTTTTGTTCGGTAAGGCCTAATTTCGGGCGGTTACGTGCCGACGTGAAGGACATGCCTCGCCCGAATCGTGCGCTCGCCTTCAAGTTTCATGTTACACAGTACGTGCCACTGGGAACAACATCTGAGTTAAATCTGTTAAACAGACTAAAAATAAGCGTTATGATAACCAGACATAACGAACGACTTACAGAACCGAGCAGCAACCAAATACATTCGATGCTTAAAAACGAGCTAGTTAAAAACTCGATTTGACATCCGAACAACTGAAGACATCCACCTGCCTTCCTGCCCGACACGTACGTACAGGGTGGTCCAGATCTAATTATGCAGATCCAGATCGACTTTGATTTATGCGGTGACGATTCCAGTTCGGCGTGAAGATGATTTTTCATGTCGTCAGTTCGCACACTTCTCGATGGTCCGGATTTTGCAGGTGATTTTCTATGTAATAAACATAATAAGTTATAGCGTAATAAAAATTGCATAATTAGATCTGGATCACCCTATAGAATGCAAAATGACAATGAGGCTGAAGGATGAACTTGAAAATATAAGTTAAATTAGTTTTTAATCATTAGTATGAAGTCTTCAATTATTACTATAATACAGTCAATTATTTCTATAACGTATTAATTTGCAAAGGTACAGTACATCGGTACCTGTATCTATACGCTCTAAATGCTTACAAATTTATGAGACCCTGGGTTTCGGGATGTAGGGGGAACGCTGCTGTACACGACCTAGCTGCGTCTACATTATATCTTCTTACACATGTGTAACTAACCTTTATGACACTATGGAATCCCAAATCGTTTTAAAATTAATTCGCAAATTACTAAACCTCATTTAAAAAAAAAACCGGTCATATAACTTGCATCTTGGGCTTTCTTACTGTACATACCTTCTGCTGCAGCTGGGTACCTCATTGAGATCATTAAAGGCAGGACCTTTGACTGAGTAGGCAGAAGCTTCAATCGGAGAAAAGCCTACTTCAGCAACTCAAATTTTGTTTCTGGGTCTAAATAAGAGAATTGTTGTAACCCCCCCTTATTTGTAATTATAACCGTCACGTCTGCGCGCGCAGCTTGGCACGTCATCAATGCCGGCCGACCGGCAACTTACATGAACTGTCAGAACACAGGTAGCTTCGTGGCAGTCTAGTCTTTTTTACTGTTTTACCAGACATTGACCATGATGTATGGATTCTGGGGGCACAACGGACAAAGGCTAGGCACGCTAAAAAGTCTGTGCGTAAAGGCATCTGATTGGTCTGTGCGTCATGAAGTGCGCAAACAGTGCAAGATAACAATTTCAGCAGCCCCGTGGTAATCCCAAGTGTGAAAAATAAAGTGACCTACTTTCCACGTGAAGTAATACAACAAAACAATATAGACAAAAACCGAAGTATCTCTGCTAAGCAAGATGAAAATATACAGCTCCGCTACTCATTATTGCAACGTTTACAACTTCGCTTGCCCCAAAACAGCAGGCCTGATAGCAAGGTGCAGTGCCAAACCTAAATTAATCCAATTTGTATAGCACAGCCACACACACAGAGAGCATCATGTTACCTTTGTACTATCAAAAGTCGTCGTAGGGGGCCATTGTCTTCCGTGCACCAGTATGTAAGGAAAATACAATACCTCAAACGCTCCCTTATAACTACATATTATAGGCACCACGATCATCTGTATTATCTGCATTTGCATACATGGCACCTGCTACAGTCGAATGAGACTCAAATGTTTAGTTCATATTCGATTTTAATTTGATTTCAAAAGAATTTGGCACGCGATCCATACCCGCCAAAAACTGGGCTATTGGCAGGCAAAGGTCCACGCAAATGCTTATTATGTTAGCCACCTCGCTTATAATTATTTACCTTGCACGCTAAATCGGTGTTTTTATCCGTCCTTTCAACATAGATACTGTACTATTAAGATTGCATGCTGAACATAGCGCAAATGGGATGTGCGTGCTTTCTTGCAGTACGAACCTTTTTCGCGATGAAACAGTCTTTTGTATAACTGCACTTGTAGATGTTTAAAGTGAACGGTGATGGGCCACCGTAGAAAACAGCGAAACTCTTCAGGACAAGGTCGTGAAATTTAAGAGAATTCCGTATTTTTCGATGAAAAATAACTCGTAGGAATTTAAGTCAAATTTACATTTCACACGGTCAATTGCGCTTGCGCTTCTGAAAAGTACGCTTGCTCTTGAAAATTAAGAGTACAATTCTGAGGCGTGAACAAACTGTCAAAAATGAAGAAGAAATAAACGATTTTAGTTACGGTACGCATATGCCATAAGGGTGGAACGATAGAGTTATTTTTGACAGTGATTCTACTCCATATATACGAGCTAAGGCTTTGGTTGTCGGTTCAATTGCCGTCTAGCAGCATTTAGTGGACAGCCATGGCCAATCAGCTCTGGCTGTGACGTTTATTCCATCACGGGGGTGCACCATCGAACCCTCTATTTATTTCACCTGCGAGTCTCCAGGAGGTCTGCCGTAAAGCCCACGGAGATATGGTGACTGGTGAGAACGTGACCGTTTCACATGAGCCTTAAGTTATTCGCTTCCAGCCACTTTGTTATTTACACAACTTCTGCAAAGCAGTTACTTGTTCAACGTTAACAGAAAATATTCTGCAGCATAAAAAGATACTAACGTGCGTCACTAAAATGGACCCTTTAATTTGAAAAAAAGAAATCAGTTTTCCACATTTTATACCTGATCGGATACAAAGGAGTTGATTCATATTGGACTATGGATTGGATTTTTAAAGTTTTGCGGCAAGACAGGTGCCTTTGGTAAATGGCAGTTCAGTTTTGCCCAGCTCAATGACAAACTTGGCACACTGTCATATCTAATGACTTAGATGTACTCTGATGTTTACAGTAAAGCGTTTGGTGATATTGGGCAGACCTCATTTTCACGGCTTTGTTACAAGACAGATGACAAGTCTGTTGTCATTGTCATGCCTTTGTCTGAGTTGGGTACATGGGTCAAATTGACAGGTAAAGGAGACCCGGGTTCGCTTCCCGGCTCCTCCCTGCGTGGAGTTTGCATGTTCTCCCCGTGTCTGCGTGGGTTTCCTCCCACAATCCAAAGACATGCAGGTTAGGTGGATTGGCGATTCTAAATTGGCCCTAGTGTGTGCTTGGTGTGTGGGTGTGTTTGTGTGTGTCCTTCGGTGGGTTGGCACCCTGCCCAGGATTGGTTCCTGCCTTGTGCCCTGTGTTGGCTGGGATTGGCTCCAGCAGACCCCCGTGACCCTGTATTTGGATTCAGCGGGTTAGAAAATGGCTGGATGGATGAAGTTGGCACATTCCCATATCTAGTGAATGGAATTAGATGTTTAATGGGCACTACAGAGGGTTAGATGGCATTGGGCTACATTAGTTTTGAGAAAATACAGATGGCTTTTGTTAAGTTGAATTTGAGCTTTGCACAGACCAATGTGACTACCTGTATCAAATTGACTGGCAAATTTGTCACATTCACGTTTTCAATGATTAGGATTAACTTTGATGTTTAGCAGGCGCTATAGAGGGTTATGCAGTATTTTTTCACACTTATTTTCAAGGCTTTGTGACAAGATTCCTTTTTTATGTTGCAGTTCAGATTTGCCTGGCCCAAAGTGAGTTCATGGTTCACATTGGCTGGCAAACATGCCATATCCAATGAATATGTTTTACTATGATGCTCATCTGCTTTTGTAAAGGGTTAAATGGCATTGAACCACTCAAATGTTAATAACTTTGTGACACGATGGATGCCGTTTCAGTTGAGTTTTTCTTGTCCGAACATGGTTACATGGGTCATACATGACTGGTAAAGTTGGCACACTGTAATCTGATGAATGAGATTTATGTGATATTTAATTGGCACAGACAAAAGAAAAGATATTTATGCTTCTGGGACAGTCTCCAGCTTCCCTGTTACTCTGCATCTGCTCAGGATAAAGTGGGTTTATAAATTGGACTGATGCATGGATAAATGCGCAAAAAAATAATAATAAAAGTTTTGTGAAATGTGGCAAAAATAAATAACAACATGAAATGCAAGTATAAATAATTAAATGGGTCACGAAATATGATTTTTGTTCCTTATTCCTTTATGTCAGTCAGTCATTTTTAAACCCACTTAGTCCTGAACATGGTCCATTACTGTATAAGGGCGTAACATTCTCCGCACTCAGTCGTTAATCTGACTCAAAACCGTGAGTGTTAATAAAAAAAAAAAACTCACTTAAAAACAGTGCCTTCACAAGCAGCCTGCCTCAGATGTTTATATTGTGCAAAGCCCCCGATCTTTACGTCTGTTTTGTATACATTCATAGCCTCCAGGGGGGCTTGTGGTGGTGGTATAATTATTCCTTGCCTTCCACCCCTACCCTAAATTTATGACCAAGGGTGCCGAAATCCGAAGGTTTGGGAGCCTTCCGCAACATCTCACTTTCGTATACACGTATAACAAACATCTGGACACTCAGCTAAGACGTTATTTAAAGTTTAAAACGCACCGCGTTAATTTGTTCATTTCATGTTCTCACTTTCTATTATTAATTGCTTCTTGTCATTTTTTGATTATTTTCCTTGTGTCGGTTTTATTTTGTTGTTTGCGTTTTGCCCTTTGGAGTCACTGTAAGTGGGCTAAGTATGAAGTAAGATAATCAATATCAAAAATAACTCCAGCATTCTACCTTTGTGGTTAATGCGTAGTAGCAAAAATAGACTGTTTCTTCTTACTCGATAGCGAATGTCTTGTGCGTCCAATGACTTATTTTTGACAGTTTGTTCACGCCTGAGCATTGTGCTCGTAATTTCCAGAAGCAAGCGTAACTTTCAGAAGCTCAAGCGCATTGAACACGTACTTTCAGAATCCTGAAAAAAAATGTATCTGTATAATGTAATATAGGGGCAGCGCGGTGGCGCAGTAGGTAGCGCTGCTGCCTCGCAGTTAGGAGACCCGGGTTCGCTTGGAGTTTGCATGGTCTCTCTGTGTCTGCGTGGGCTTCCTCCGGGTGCTCCGGTTTCCACCCACAGTCCATAGACATGCAGGTTAGGTGCATTGGCGATTCTAAATTGTCCCTGGTGTGTTTGTGTGTGTGTGTGTGTGTGTGTGTGTGCGCGCCCTGAGATGGATGGATAATGTATTATATATACTTTACTTCATTTTATCTTAAAAATGATAACAAGAGATGCAAGAAGATAGTGCCTGGAAATTTAATCGACTTAGAAGCCAGCCATCATCATTTGTAAATACACACTCTCAGTTGAATTGAATTCCTTTACTGTTATTGTGTGATACAATAAGATTCAATATGCAAATCTTCCATAAACTTATTTTCCTATAAAATGGTAAAATAACAACAACAAAATTAATAATAGGTTAAAAAACAGTGAAAAATATCCAATATGAAAGCATAAGTTGCTCAGGTTGTGCAATATTACATCTGTAATGCAAATTTAGAGTGAGATAATTATACTTATAAGTACAAACAGTTCTACCAGGAGCACTTGATGGACTGGTTGAGTGCGTTTAGAGCTCTTGGGATGAAATTGTTCTTGTACCACGAGGTCCATACAGGAAAGGCTCTGAAGCATTTGCCAAAGGGGAGAAGTTCAAATAGATTGTGCACATGTCTGTGCTAGAAGCTGTATCCCGATATTTCTCCCGCTCTTGAACAATCTGCTGTAGAGCTTTACGATTAGGCTACCTGCTATAGAGCTGTGATTCCACACATATACACTGGGTTAAAAATACTCTGAGTGGTGCACTGATAGTAACAATGCTAAAGTGGCTATGGCATTTGGAATAGTTTGGCCATTCAGTGCACAATTATATGGTTACGGGTTGATTAAAATCAGATGCCTTGAACTCAAAAACAATATGCAGTTAACTTAAAGGTATTTGATAAAGCCGAATCAGGGATGTGAATCTAAAAAAAATAAAGGGAAACCACACAGGAGCAATAGCAGTGCTTTGACGCTGGGTGCCGGCAGTTTGCAAAACCAAATGTAGAACTTGCGTACGCAAGGAAACGGCCGTACGCAACATTTTTGGGTTGAACACCTTGCCACAATATCTCTGAAAAGGATAGATGTTTAATGATTACATCCATCAATCCAGGGATGTGCCCATTCTAGCTAGCATTGGGCATGAGGCAGAAACAATCCCTGGATGGGGCATCAGCTCTTCGCAAAGTGAACATAAGCACTCACATACACTAGCATCAAGAAATCCCCAAACCTGCATGTCCTTGGAAGGATCCCGGAGCACACTGTGGAAACCCACAATGAAAACAATAACAACAACAACATTCATTTATATAGCACATTTTCATACAAAAAGTAGCTCAAAGTGCTTTACATAATGAATAATAGAAAAATAAAACACACAGTAAGAAAAATAAAATAAGTCAATATTAATTAACATAGAATAAGAGTAAGGTCCAATGGCCAGGGTTGTCAAAAAAAATGGCTGGAGGAAAAAATAAAATCAGTATGGATTCCAGACCATTAGACTGCCCAGTCTCCTCTGGGCATTCTACCTAACATGAATGAAACAGTCCTCTTTGGATTTAGGGTCCTCACGGAAGGGCTTGATGATGAGATGCAAACTCCAGTCGGGGAACATCAAGGACATGACTCCCTACTGCGAGGCAGCAGTGCTGCTGCTCTGTCACCTTGCCACCCCTACATATGTAATTATTAACAGTGTCAATTATTTAAATGAAGTTAACAATTTATCTGTAAAATGTAACATACGTGCTTTAACACATTTCATCATGATAGTGATATCAAGTATAAATCTAAGGATTCTAAATGTTTAGTGAGCTGGAATATCATATATTTAATGTGTTCTGTATGGCAACCACTGCCTGCTGCTGCTGCCAGCACAAGAGGAAACCCGAGAGGCATATAGCAATTAACACCTGGGTCAGTTTTAAGATGATGTTTATGATGTTCTACTCTAATTACAAAATAAGCTGCAAGATTAAAGTCGAATTTTCCATATTAATCATGAAATAGGCCTTTTTTTAATTCAATGTGTCCCTATTTTTTTTTTTTACTGTGGCTCAAATACATTTTGTTACTGTTGCAAAGGTGCAACAGACAATACAATTGGATGGTATGTGAGACCTTTAAAATGTATTACCTCATTACGATGGGGAATATGTAACGCTTGTATTGCCTATGCGAGAAAGAGATGAAGAAAAGCACCACAAATACATTGGTATGTCAGCATTTAATTTTGATGATTTGCGTCATCACATCAAACCATTCATCAAACATCGAAGCAGGTACATTGATCCTGTAGGATCTGCAAAGTGGCTTTCTGTCACATATTGACAGTAAACAGAGACTCTGAACATCATTTTCAAACTTGAACACAATCCACCCCCTGGTTTTTTCCTGGTACTGCAACTTACTCACATTAATTTTTGAGGACATGCTCAGAGGACACATTAAATGAATTCTGGGAACACATGGCAGCCATGAAGCGTGCCTGTACATGTTTTGAAAGTGAAGTATATATTGGCCCCCCATTCCACCAGGATGTTTTTCTTTCCCTCAGTAGACCACTGGTTTCAGTGTTATTGACAGTAACTTTTCTGGTAACATTGTGTTTTTTTCTCCAGTTCAGTCTTCATTTTCCATCCGTGGGTCAACTGCCACAGGTTCTGCTTTGCTTAAGCCTCAGCGACCGGCCATTGACCCTCTTTTATACAAGTGATGGTGCTCAGAAGTGGCTTTATTTTGGCTGGATATTTCTTTCTCCTTTCCTGTTTCAAGGTGTCTGCAAGCATTGCCAGCACCTTGTCAGGAGAATCCTGGAAAGAAGCACACAGGAAATATCCGCACAGAAAAAAGCACACAGTTATATAAGCGCACGGGAAGTAACCGCACACGGAAAAATGTGAACACAGAAAAAACCGCACACAGGAAAATCCGCACGTGGAAGAATACGCATACGGTAAAGTGCGCACGCGGAAAAAAGCACACAGCAGCGACATATAACTATTACAAATATAAAATATACTCCACCTATATACTCCACCCCAATTAGCACAAATTAAAACATACAAGCTTATAAATACATTTAGTGAACAATTATACAATTTCATTTATTGCGATGTATAATATAAAATTTGTTTCTTCTTTGCATATACACCTTTGCCGTTTCCACATTTTTCCATGTGCGCATTTATCCACGTGCGGTTTTTCCCGTGTGTGCATTTTTCCGTGTACGGTTATTTCCCGTGCACTTATATAACTGTGCTCTTTTTTCCTGTGCGCTTCTTTCCGGTCACCTTGTCAGGATGCCACCTACTGTTCAGTCAAGTCCTTAAGTATTTGGACAGTGACACAATTTTCATACTTTTGGCTCTGTATGCCACCACAAAGGATCTGAAATTAAGCAATCAAGTGTAGACTTTTAGCTTTAATTTAAAGGGTTTATCAAAAATATTATATGAGCCGTTTAGGAATGACAGACATTTTTATACATGGTCCCCCTATTTTCAGTGGCTCAATTGGACATTTGACTTATAAGCTATTCCATAGCCAGGTGGGAGCATTTCCCTCATTATTTCATTAACTATTAAGCAGATACAATTTCTGGAATTGATTCCAAGTGTGGAATTTGTATTGGGAATTTGTCACTGTGAACTCTCAATATGAGATCCAAAGAGCTGCCCATGCAAGTAAAAACAGTCCATCATTAGAATGAGAAAACAAAACAAACCCTTTAGAGAGATAGCAGAAACATGAGGAGTGGTCAAATCAACCATTTAGTACATTCTTAAAAAAAGGAACACACTGGTGAACTCAGCAACATCAGACAGCCTTGAAAGCAAACTATATTTTTAAATCCAACGCTTTCACTTTCCAGGCAGGCTGGATTTGTTGATCTTCTTCAGCCATTGTTCAACATGTTGCTCTGTGCTGGATACGACTGCTTTTTTGCAAATTGTAAGTGCAGTCTATGAGTACTACCTTAAACTGTAGTTAATAATTTCTTGCAATATCTGCATTAGGTAGACTTTGTAGATCTAAATTATTATTTATTTTCTTTTTTACTCTTCCATTCTTAGTGACATACTTTACTTAGGTAATTTGCATTCATGAAGAATTGATACTGTGCCTTGCGTGATGGTCTGATTTTTTTCATATTGCTTTGGGAAAAAATTAATTATAAGAAGTGTCAATTTTGTGAGTAGCAATAAGTACTCTTTGTGTATAGGGTGTTCCAGAAACATATGGATACATGAACTAGTCAAAAGCAATAGAAACTCCTTTAGACAATGCAGGTGGTTGCAGATCCATGTCTCATGGAGCACCTAGGACTCTGCTGGAGGATGTCTTTGGGAATTAGACATTTTTGAGCAGGGCAGGGCATAACTTAGGGTGCATTCGTATAAAAGGGCCACCATAAGGCACTGTAGGCTAAATGCCCTAAGAGCTTGATTTATAATTTAGTGGATCAAAAGGCTTATTGACAGAGATAAAGAAAGGAACAGAAATGGGAGGCAAGAGAAGATGTGTTTTTCAGGGTACTTGCAAGGTGTAAAAATGTAGAACCATCTCAGCCAATCAGTTAGGCTGTTGCAAAACATTTGGAGATGGCACATTCAATAAAAATGTATAAGGTGGCTTTAGGAGATGGAGATATATGTGATTTCTTTTCATGGACTGATCAAAATAGTAGTCAGTGATATAAGTACACGTCATGCACATCATGCAGTCGATCAATTTGTGGTCACCAAAATGGACATGTAGTCCAAAATTCTTAGGCAACATTCTAAGACAATCAAAACCTTTATTTCTTTTGCCTTTAGAGTCTTTTTACCAAAACATTAAACTGAGACCGTTGTCAAACCTGTAAAAAAATCTAGAATATGGTAGCAACAATGGAAAAAGAATCTGCTAAAGAGCAGCTCAACTTGAAAAACAGCAAAGAAAATGCACTGCAATGATGTCATTAAAAGAATAAAAGAATACACGTTAGTAATATTTAACAAAACATTAATAAGTAATAATTAACAGAACTAGTCACTGCCAAGTAAGGCAAATTAGATAGCAGAACTTCTGATGTTGAGTTTTTTCCATTTGCTTTTCTCTCTTATGTATTTATCCACCCTGTTGTATACATTTCAGTGTCTCTCCCAAACAGAACAAATGCTAACTGATGAATGAAGAGTACAAACATGAGCTGGATATGCCCAGTGTGCGGTACGTTTGTGTTATCTGGAACAGATGCAGATCTTATGATACATAACATACATTGTTCTCTGTGTCAAATTGAGCTTTTATACATGAAAACCATATGTTCTGTGGTATTTCTGAGAGTCAAAAGCAATGTCTTTGCCTACTAGATTTATCAAGTAAGCTGTTCAGGCGTATATCGGTATGAATGTGTGAGGGGATCTAGACACTTAATCATGGAGGCTCTAAAGACCAGACATGAAGCATATTTTGGGATTCTGATAGAAATTAAATGGGAGATATGGAAAAAAACAGATCCCTGTTACCTTGGTCTGTCCCTATGTAAATCATGTGTACAGGCAGAATATGAGAACCAATTCATTTGAAATCCCACACAATCAGAAATTAGTTCCTTGTATTGGCAGCACATAAATGAATGCTATAGTTTATTCATAACATAAGGATAATAGAAGATGGGATGTATGAATGTATATCCAGAAGCAGGACAATAAACATACAACACAAAACATAACTCTAAGTTAGCTTTCTTTCTCCACTCCCTGTAAAAGGGGGGAATTAACATGTTTTCTCTTCTTAATTGTTATCTATATAATTGTCCAACTGATCAAATTTTAAATGCTTTTATATGAGTTCTAGTTTTTTAGTCAGTTACATGGAAAAGACTTTCTCAGCGTCTGTGTACTTTGGCAGAGTGTCATGGTTGTCTTTGCAGCTTATTTGCACAAAGCTCCCCTGCTGTCAATTAATGGAAGGCTCTTTAACAACTTTAGTTTTTACTATTATATTTAGGAGGAGAAACTTATACAAGCCAAAGGCTTACCCCTCACAAAGGTTACTAGTTTCAGTTCAGGTAATACAAACAAACAGAAAGTATAGTCATTAACTGCATTTACCCTAGCTATGAGGCAAGCAATATTAATCTCAAAATCAAAAATATAAACAGCAATGATACACAGATTTCTCCAATTCCTGTCAAATCCCAGGCTGTGATGCTGTCTTGTTCTGAAGTTTTCACTCTTCAGGTCCCATGGAGATTTCACTGGCACACATGGAAAAAAAGATGAGTGCATTTCCTGTTTCTTGATCAAGATGATTTAATCTGTGTCTTGTCTTCAGTCGCACTGTGTGGTGGAGTATTGTCTCCTGCAGTTACAATCTTTGCAGTTTCTCATGGTGGTGCTATTTTGCTAGAATAAAATATGTCTGCTAAGCGTTTTTTAAAAAGTCAATTCTTGTCTTGAGTAAAACAAATATGCTTTTACTTACGGTCCACAATTGACACCTAGGCCTCTCAATCCTGACATGGCTGTCCCTCTATAAAACACCTTTATTTTATATATATGCATCATTTATGCACAAGTTTTATGTATTACAAATTAAATGAGCACAAATTATGGTTAGGTGAAAAAGGTAAAATGTGTTGGCTTTCCTGCACAGCAGTGGACTGAGATTTTGGGTGATGTAACTAAGGATGCTAAGGAAGCACAAAGTAACAATTGCACACAGGGAAAAGAAGCTACAACAAATTCATTGACATTCAACGTGCCACCTTGACTTTAATGCCATTTATTAACAACTAGCAAAATACCCGCGCTTCGCAGCGGAGAAGAAGTGTGTTAAAGAAGTAATGAAAAAGAAAACAAAACATCTTGAAAATAACGTAACATGATCGTCAATGTAATTGTTTTGTCACTGTTATGAGTGTTGCTATCATATATATATATATATATATATATATATATATATACATACATACATACACACACACATTATATATACAGTATATATATCTATATATATATATATCTATATATATCTATCTCTCTCTCTATATATATATATATACACATACATACAAACACATTATATCTATATCTATATCTATATCTATACAGAAAAATGCCCACGCTTCGCAGCGGCAAAGTACTGCCTTAAAAGTTTTATTAAGAAGAAAATTAAACCTTTTTAAACTGAGGGAAAATACACCAATAATTATTTGTTAAGGATCTCTTTGTATACCACATTGTGAGTTCGGCCCTCTGGTTATAATCTGACCAAGCTGTGCACTGAGCTTACTCTTGAGCATGCAACGTACAGTTGGCCATGTGAACAGTAATCCTGTTTCAAATCTCACAGCCTGGATTGCTGTTGTCATAATATATATATATAATATATATATATACACACACACACATATACTGTATATAGATACATATATATATATATATATATATATACACACAGACACACACACATATATATACATATATATGCATATACATATCTACATATATATATATACATATATATCTACATATATATATATCTCTATCTATCTATCTATATATATATATATTTATGTTGTTCTCATATCTATCTATATATATATATCTATCTATCTATCTATATATATACCCGCGCTTGGCAGAGGAGAAGTGGTGTGTTAAAGAAGGAAAGAGAAAGAAAAGGAAACATTTTGAAAATAACGTAACATGATTGTCAATGTAATTGTTTTGTCACTGTTATGAGTGTCGCTGTGATATATATATATATATAGCAAAATACCCGCGCTTCGCAGCGATGTCATGTGTTAAAGAAGTTATGAAAAAGAAAAGGAAACATTTTAAAAATAATGTAACATGATTGTCAAAGTAATTGTGTATTTGGCGGCAGCGTCACGAAGTTGTTTTCGGCAGCTGCATCAGAAAATGTACCACGACGCCTGACACGCCTCCTTTTTACTGTTTTCTCACAGCTTGGATTGCTGCTGTCATATATATATACACACACACACACACACACACACACACACACACACACACATACACATACACACATACATACATATATATATACATATATATACCGTACACATACATATCTTCATATCTACATATCTATATACATATCTACATATACACATATATATATATATATATACATACCTATCTACATCATATATACACACACATACATACATACACACACACAAATTATATATATGTGTGTATGTATGTATGTATGTATGTGTGTGTGTGTGTGTGTGTGTGTGTGTATATATATATATAATGTAGATAGGGGTGTGTGTGTGTATATATATATATATACACATACATACATATATATACACATACATATACTTGTGTGTATGTTTGTATGTGTCTATATGTGTGTGTATAGCTTTGGTCACTGAGTGCAAGGGAAAAATAATAAAATATAGTCTATAAGTTATTAAACAGTAAAACATTAACGTTTTAAGAAGTGCAGGTACATTGAGCACTACTGGAGTGGTTGCGGGTAAACTACATTTTAAAGACAACACAACAGGTAAGTAACTAACAGCAGCTAAAATGTATATGGATCATCTCTCGGTAGTAGATCCCTTTTGAAAGGCGCTACACGACGGCTGTGGTATAGAAATTACATTTTCTATGTGAACGTTCAAATTTGTGCCTCTGGTAATGTGCATTTAAAGAAAATTAGTTTTGTGTCCTCTGCAGTGTTAAGAGAGAAAGGCTTTGGTTTGGGATAAAAGGAAAAAAGGTGTAAAGAAAGGAAAGTTGCCTTTTTCTTTTATATAGTATAGAGAGATGTGTTCGCTGACGTTATGATCGCCTTTTGGGGACAGTCGCGGTGGGTCTTGTGTAGACTGGTGAGACGTCCCTGCCATTAATCGGCTGTGATGGCACTGTCAGTCCTCCACTCCTGTGCGTATCTTCATAATCCGAGCTGAGGACCTCATAATCGTATATGTGCAAAAGAAAGTGTGAATCGCCTTAATATTATTTTGCCGTGGTGTAGAAAAGGGGTCCTGTGTTTGCACTTGTCTGGGCTATAGCGCAGGGGGAGGATGAAAAAAATTAAAAGTGCTCACTTTGACTTAAGGCAGAAGCGCAGTCAGCGTCTCAAAGGCCGGCACAGCTATGCACGTGCGCTGGCTGCTCGACTTTTGCAGGGCAGGAGATCACAGTTTTTGCAGACTCGTTCACGTGATCAAAAGTCTCAGCGCTCTTTGGAGGTCATTCATATATATATATAGCAAAATACCCGCGCCTCGCAGCGGAGAAGTAGTGTGTTAAAGAAGTAATGAAAAAGAAAAGGAAACATTTTTATAATAACGTAACATGATTGACATTGTCATGAGTGTTGCTGTCATATATATGCCTGCCTAAATAAGTCACCCTCGCTTTGCTCTTACTTTTTACCGCTCATTTAATCATGGCTAGTGGCGGAAAAATTATAAAATGGAAGGAGGATGGCTTTACCAAAACAATTATTGATGGCGAATCTATTATTCATAAAGCTTCAATTGGTGATCTGATCTGTTTTTCTGTGTTAACCTCATATTTTTTTATACTTCTTCTCAAACTAAGGTGGTGCGAGGGTAAAATGAATCGGGATGCGCTGATCAATGTAATCGGTGTACCAGGAAATCATGCATTGACAAAGCTCCCTTGCTTGTAATGCAAAGTGTGATTAAATGCATTATTTTTTAACGCGTTATGGAGCACATGCATCGAAGCTTCTCAGCTGTGCTTGTGCTAAGAAAAGGAAAGATTTTAAAAATAACGTAACACGATTGTCAATGTAACCTTTTGTAAGTAGTGCCTGGAGGATTCAGTGTGGAGAAACTCTAGAGACAGCATGTGTATTAACTTGTGGATTTTTCTGTGAGTATTTGGTGGCAGTGTGATGAAGTTGCTTCGGAAGACGGCGTTAGCCGCGGAGCTCAGCTCAGAGCGAAATGAGATGAATGGGAGGGGAGATGATGACGTGACTCCCCACCCCTTAACTGTCAATCCCCACAAACACAGTCTCGAATTTGCATAAGCACACCCCTTCACCTACAATTTTAACTTAGTTACAAAGTGATCAAAACTCTCGTTTATATCCTGCATCCTCTCATTAAACTTGTATCCCGCATTACCTGTGGGCATGTGAAACACCAGCGGTAGCCTGTCTATGAACTTAATTTAAAGTTTAGGTTTACACCTTGCTTTCTTTCTGAGGTAGCAGCACTCATGAATATGGTAGTATATGTCACTCGCTCGCTTCTTATTGTTTCGCTGCCTTCTCAATTATATAATGCATGTTTTCTTAAGCGCTTTTTGGAGGTCTTCCTGGTTTTCTACGCACTGCGTTGACAGTCAGTTCACGTGATTACGTGGGAGGCATGATGATGTCACACGAAACTCCGGCCCCCCACGTCTTTCCAGCTCAACTCCATTACAGTTAATGGAGAAAAATACCTTCCAGTTATGACCATTACTCATAGAATTTCGAAACGAAACATGCTCAACTTTTGTAAGTAAGCTGTAAGGAATGAGCCTGACAAATTTCAGCCTTCTACCTACACGGGAAGTTGGAGAATTAGTGATGAGTGAGTGAGTGAGTGAGTGAGTGAGTGAGTGAGTGAGTGAGTGAGTGAGTGAATGAGTGAGTGAGTGAGTGAGTGAGTGAGTGAGGGCTTTGCCTTTTATTAGTATAGATACAGACTTTCCAGAATGCAAAACCAACCACCTTCCCAGTGGCACAGTTAGGAGGCTGCTTTTTGTATCTCAAACAGTTACTATGGAGGGAAAAAACAAGAATTTACTTTGGTCTACATTTCAAAAAATAGGAAAATGTTTAAGTTCATGTTAAAATGTTATTAGCTTTATGTTTTGTGCATTATTATGATGTGCTTGCTGATTTTGAAGAGCTTCGGGATACATCCCCTCCAGAGTTAGAAGTTTACAAATCCAGAAATATCCAGCTTAATTTCAATGCAATTCAATTCAGTTAAATTCAAAATGTACTCACACACAAAATCATACAGTAGTGTAAGATGCAATGAAATGATTTTTCTGGTCGATCCCAGACCATGCCTAAAAGAAAAAGCTAATACTAACCCATACAAAAATAGAGTAAATCGATAGAAGAAATAAGAAAAATCTAATAATGGTTTCTCTGTTTAACAGTCTGATGGCATGTGGGTAGAAGCTCCTACAAAATGTTTCAGTCTAAGTATTTAGGCTGCAGAGTCATCTTTCTGTCTTCAACAGCTTAAACAGTTTATGTGAAGGATGACTGACATCCCTGGATGTCCTGAGAGCCCTGGCCAAACACACCTTGATGAAGATAATCTGTAGAGCAGGAGATCAAGTCCCAATGGTGTGTTCAGCTAGGCGCACAATCCTCTATAGAGATTTCTGGACCTGGTGAGTGTAGATCTCATACCAGGCAGTAATGCGCCTACTGAGGATGTTCTCAATGGCTTCACGGTAAAAAGCCTTTTGAATGTTGGTAGGAGGTGAGATCTAAACGTCCTCAGTTAACTAAGATGGTAAAGTATCTGTTTGTTTGTGTGATCTGTGTCAAGTCCTCAGAAATATGAACCCTGAGGTACTTAATACTGCTTATCCTCTCTACAGGTGATGTTGAGGGGGGTGTAATTTCTCTGTCAAGCCCTTCCAAAGTCCACAATAATCTCCTTGGTTTTGCTGACAGGTTTAAATAACTTCATCCACTTCATCCAGGTAGTAGTAGATGTCCTCCGTTGATATGCAGCCCATCACCAATGTGTTGTCCACAAACTTCACAATGGAGTTAAAGCAGTATATACAGAAAATGACAAAGGACACACCCCTCTGGTGCTTCTATGTTGAGAATGAGGTTGTTTGAAATGATACTGCCCACCCTCGCCACCTGTGGTCTCCCGATGAGAAAATCCAGGATCCAGCAGAAGAGGAAAGTGTTGAATCCCAGGTCATGAAGCTTAGTAATGAGAATGTGGGGCAGTTTGGTGTTGACTGCCTAGAACAGTTAATGGTAACGTATTGATGGGTTCTGCTATTAGACTTTTTGTGATGGATTACACATAATGCGGTGCTATAAATTGCACAGTATACAGTGACCCTTTTAGTTACATAATTTTATATTTTCTCTCCTTTTGCATATGGTGTTTATCCCTGTATCACACAGTATGTTTTGCTTTACCAGTTTTATTTTGCCAATTTTTCTTTTTTCATTTTTATTATTTGTATAAAAGTAAGAGTATATAATTCAGTGGTAAAATTGCAATTCACAGTAGGCTTTTGTATCATACTTGAAATTATATTTAGACTGTACTGTATATGTAATTGAGAAATTATTATCAAAGGTTTTACCCTACCTTAAATGTGTAAACATTATTGCACATTATTTCTCACCATGTGCTTAGTTTGTAGCGGGGCCACATAGTTAGTGTTTAAATGTCAGTTCTGAGTGCGGTGGTTTTGTTTCAACCACTTCAACTTGCTTGCTGTTTCTTCACATCGCGCCTTTTCACCAGTTTGCTTTTCATTTTCCGGACTGTTTTTCAACCTGCATCTGCTGAGACCCCGGGGTCGATTCACCATCCACCATACGCCGAGGAATCACGGTGAGGTTGCTCCAATCGCCGGGAAAATCAAACACCACAATTGCCGCTAGTTCAGTCATCCGTATTCAGGACATTTTTTATATTCGGACTCAAGTTCACAATCATTCTGTTTATCAGTCATTTTGTTGTTCGTGTTGTGTGTTATATGTTACAGGGACAAGGGAGGGTTTTTGTATTTATATTTGGTGCTGTCTTGTTGTTGCTGGGGTGGAGGGATATTTATATTTATATCTGTTTTGTGGCATGTCTTGTTTCATTTAATACATTTAATCCGTTTAATTTTACATCCTGCTTTTGTGTACTTGCATTTATACCGTCGATTGTGGGGAAAAGTTTAATTGTGTAGAAGTACGGCTTGATAGTTAGGTTTCTCAGTAAATTATCCAGGCCACAGGTCTTGGAGGTGTAGCTGCCGGCTGGGTAAAGGGGTCGGCCGTTACAAGTTCTTTGTGGGAAAATTCTGCTCATCATTTTTTCAGTCCGTTGTGATTTTGATTACGTAGCTTTTGTTGACTCTTCTTTTTTTTTTTTTTTTTTTATTAATTTTATTACAATCCATACAAAGCAATCAAGATTTTACAAAAGAAAAATTAGTTAAGAACAGATCGATCCCCACCCTTGAGAGAGAGCAAGCCAAATAACGTTAAATTTAAGGCTTGTAAACATACCTAAATTAAAAATTCTCTGTGCTTTATGAACTTATTTTAAAATATTACTGATTAGATCCTGCCATGTTTTGAAAAAGGTCTGTACAGATCCTCTAACTGAGTATTTGATTTTTCCAATTTCAAATAATATAACACATCAGTTTCCCACTGACTTAAAGAGGAGAGTTTGGATTCTTCCAGTTTATCAGAATAAGTCTGCGTGCCAACAGTGTAGTGAATGCAATCACAATTTGTTTGTCTTTCTCCACTTTAAGACCCTCTGGAAGAACCCCAAACACAGCTGTTAATGGGTTAGGAGGGATTGTGAGTCCAAGGCTGTCTGAGAGGTAATTAAAATTTTTGTCCAGAATAATGTTAATTTGGTGCAGGCCCAGAACATGTGACCTAGTGAGGCTGGGACTTGGTTGCAACGTTCGCAGGTTGGATCATGCCCTGGAAACATTTTGGAGAGTTTTAGTCGAGACAGATGTGCTCGATATATAATTTTGAGTTGTATAATTGTATGCTTTGCATATGGAGCTTGAGTGAATTCTCTGCATTGCTACTTTCCACTCCTTTTCTGATATATTAATTGAGAGATCTTTTCCCAGTGTCCTCTTGGATCTTTGAAAGGAAGGGATTGTAAAAGGATTTTATATATTGTAGAGATGGAGTCTAACTCCTTGAAATTGAGCAATAATTTTTCCAGCATGGATGAGGGTGCAAGATGAGGAAAATCTGGAAGGTTCTGTTTAACAAAGTTCCTGATTTGAAGATAGTGAAAGAAATGTGTAGCTGGAATGTTAAATTTGGAATGTAATTGTTCATAGGATGCAAAGACGTTGTCTATATAAAGATCTCTAAGCAAGTTAATTCCAAATTTTTCCAGATATTAAAAACTGCATATGTTTGTGAAGGTTGAAAGAGGTGGTTCTCTTGCAGAGGTGCCACAGATAGAAGCTTCTCCGTCTTAAAATGCTTTCTACATTGGTTCCAGATTCTAAGTGAGTGGAGCACAATTGGGTTATTAGTGTATTGCCGATAGCGTGTGTTTATTGGAGCACAGAGCAAGGAATACAAAGAAGTACTGCAGGATTTTACTTCTATTGCGGTCCAAGCCTGTGTATGTTCTTCTATTTGTGTCCAGGTTCTTATCGCCTGTATATTTGCTGCCCAGTAATAAAACTGGAAGTTAGGTAGAGCCATGCCACCTTCTGCCTTTTGTCTTTGTAGGGTCGCTCTTTTGATGCGTGGATGTTTTGAATTCCAAATAAATGAGGTTATTGTTGAATCTAATTGCTTAAAGAATGATTTATTAATGTATATTGGGATGTTTTGAAATAAAAAAAGGAGCTTAGGAAGAATATTCATCTTAACAGTGTTAATTCTTCCAGCTAGTGTGAGATGAAGGGTTGACCATCTATGCAAGTCTTGTTTAATTTTTTCCATGCAGACGCGAAATTTTGTTGATAAAGAGCTTTATGTTTACTTGTGATGTTTACCCCGAGGTATTTAAACTGTTCTGCAATGATAAAAGGTAGGGTGTCTAATCTAATATTATATGCTTGAGAATTCACTGGAAAGAGTACACTTTTATTCAGATTAATTCTGAGACCAGAGATCTTTTGAAATTCTGTGAGTGCTGCTAAGACTGCAGGCACAGAATTTTCTGGGTCCGATATATACAGTACCATGTCATCTGCATATAATGAGATTTTCTGTTCCAGTCCTTCTCTGCTAATCCCCTTTATCTGATCAGTATTTCGACAATGTATTGCCAGTGGTTCAATGGCAATGCAAACAGCAGTGGTGACAAGGGCATCCTTGTCTAGTGCCACGTTCTAGTTTAAAGTAGTCTGAGCAAATGTTGTTGATGCAAACTGAAGCTTCTGGGTTAGTATACAGTAATTTAATCCATGCACAAATGTTGGGCCAAACCCAAACTTCTCCAATGTAGTAAAAGGTATTTCCATTCAATCATGTCGAATGCTTTTCTGCATCCAATGATAATAATATTTCTGGGGTGTTTGATTTAGTTGGTGAGTATATTACATTAAACAGGCGTCGAAGATTTGAAGATAAGTGTCGGCCCCTAATAAATCCAGTTTGGTCTTGTGATATTACGAGGGAGCACTTTCTCCATCCTTCTAGCTATGATTTTAGAGAGTATTTTAACGTCGTTATTCAGAAGTGAAATTGGTCTGTATGATGCACATTGTAATAAGTCCTTATTTTGTTTTGGAAAGACAGTGATTAGTGCTTGGCGAAAGGTTTGTGGAAGAGATTGGTTATCTCTGGCTTCTGTAAATGTTGCTAATAGGAGGGAGCTAGCTGAGCGGAGAATTTCTTGTAAAACTCTGCAGGGTAGCCATCAGGGCCTGCTGCTTTTCCACCTTGGAGTGACTTTATAGCATCTAGTAATTCTGATAAGGCAGAGGTTTATCAAGTTCCTCCACACTAATAGCGTCTATTTGTGGTATCTGTAATGTATCCAGAAATGCATTAGATTGTGTATTGTCTTCTTTAAACTCAGTAGTATATAGGGATTTATAGTAGTCTCTGAAAGTGTGCATTATATTTTTGTGTTCGATGATTTTATCTCCATTCGTGTTAGTAATTACGAGATTGCGTTGCACTTCTTGCTTGTGAATTTGTTGAGCTAAAAGCTTATTAGCTTTCTCTCCATGTTCATAATAATGATGTCTGGATTTGTAAATTAGTTGTTCAGTTTCTTTAGTTGTCAAGAGGTTTAATTCTGAATGCAGAGCCTGCCTCCTCCTATGTAGAGTCTCGCTTGGTAGTCTGGCGTGTTCTTCATCTATTTTAGTAATTTCGCTTTTTATCTCTGCTACTTTCTTGGCTTCGGATTTATTTCTGTGGGAAAGATATGAGATAATCTGTCCTCTTAAGAAGGCCTTAAGAGTTTCCCAGAGAATTCCTGCAGAGATCTCGGGGGATGTATTTGTCTCTAGAAAGAATTTGATTTGTTTGGTTATAAATTCCGTACAATTCTCGTCAGCTAATAGAAGCAGGCGCCATCTGCGTGGTGAGTGTGTGGGGCTTAGTAATTTCAGCTCCAAGATCATAGGTGCATGGTCAGAAATAACAATAGCATCGTATTTGCAAGATTTAATCTTAGGCAAGAAGTTATTGTCTATAAAGAAGTAATCAATCCTTGAGTAGCAATGATGTACTGGTGAGTAGAAAGAATATGTTCTTGAATTTGGGTTTAAAAACCTCCAGGGATCTGATAAGTTGTGATCAGTTATAAACTTTTGTTGACTCTTCTAATGGTGTGTTCAGTGGTTTAAAATCTGCCAAAGCCAATGTGTGTGTTTTAAGTTTTTATTATCAGTTGTCAGCCTTGGTGCAGTTTTACAGTGCATTCCACAACTTTATTTTAGTACCTTTATTAGCTACATGCAGTGGTAAGCTAATCTACAGGAGAGCCAATCTTGAATTTTTTGCCTGCGTTTATTTTTTATTTTACATTTTGTTTTATTTTATGCTCAGTGCTGTGTGTTTTTTTTTGTATGTATAAGTTCGTGTGCTTACACCTTATGCTTGTTTGATACTATAAGAGCCATTTTCCTAGTTCTAGAAGATTCATGAATATTTTACTATTTATATTTTAATCTATGGGAGGTTCCTATAACCCCTAATAAGTAGAATTGTATTGGTATATTCTTGCCATTTTCTAACAGCTTTGAGTAAACATTATTCTTCAGTTAGTGACAGCCTTGCCATGAGTAAGGTGTAGAGGCATAAGGTTTTAAACCGTGCTTGTGCTTACATACCTGACCTTGCCTGGAAGAAAGAAAAGAAAGCAACAGGCTCAAGAAACAGAAGCAGCACAGTGGGAAGCACAGCAAAAAGCTGAGGAAATACAAATGAAAGCTAAAAGAGAATTTGAAGAAATATAGTTGAAAGCCGAAAGAGAGCTTGAAGAAATACAGTGAAAGGCTAAAAGAGAACAATTGGCATTGGAAGTAGCTATCGCAAAATTAGAGCACTTAAAACGCGCAATCGCAGCACAAATAGACTGGATCCTTATAATGTGCCTCCGAAACCAGATGTGAGAAGCAAGTATTCGTGACTCTCGACGTAACAACAGAAATAAAAACAATCCTCAGCAACACTTTATGATCAACAGAATAAAGCACCTGCACCGCTTCAACAACCGCTTTATGATAAGTGTTACGATCAAAAGAAAGAACAACAGTATAAGACTCAAGTGCCTTATGTGCCATACAGTAAAATCCCAATATTTGATCCTTTGAAATATGTGGATTTTATTAGAGCATTTGACTGCGATATCGATGGTGACAGAGAATCCGTGAGATAAATTGGACTTATTGGCACAGTTTACTAAAGGTTCACCTCACAAGCTTGTTTAAAACTGTAAATACTTGTCACCGTTAGAAGGCTATCAAAAAGCCAGAATGAAGCTCGAAAGTCTTTATGGAAACCAGCTACAGAAAGCAGATGTATATATGAGAAAAGACAAAGGGTAGCCGCAAATAAAGCCAAACGATGGAGAAGGTCAGAGCGGTTATGCAAACTTTCTTGGTGGATGTACAAACATTATGCCCAACTTACAAAACAGACAACAATTTGAAAGTAATGATAACCTTCGTACTAAAGTCTCCAAACTTCCTCAAGACCTACCAGCATTGTGGCAATGCAAAGTATTGAAAGTACAGAAAGCAGGCGAGCCCTTCTCGCCGATCCAGTGAACTTTATGGACAAACAGACAACATCAGCTTTGGATCCCATGTACGGTTAAGCCCCACAAAGCCATACCTTCAAGAAGAAAAAGGACAAAACTGCTCAACAGAAGTATCCTTTGAAGGGCGTCCTGAGAGAAAGCAGTTTTGCTACAAACTTTTCTGCTGCAGGCGAAACAATGGATACAGACACCTCAGTCGAAAAGCCGGAGATGACTGGGCTTACAAGTGGTAAGCAATGTCTTTTTTGCAATGAAAATCACGACCTTAATAAATGCAGTGCAATTCAAACATCAACTTATGAAAGTAAAATTGACTTTTTGAAATCTAAAGACTTATGCTTTAGGTGCCTTAAACAAGGACATTTTAGTAAAGACTGTGAAGAAAAGATTCAATGCCAAATGTGCACTCAGTTACATCCATTAATTCTGCATATGAATGAGGAAAAAGGCACCAAGAATAAAGCCATACCTCCTAAAGAGGAGAACGTTAAGTCAGAAGAAAAGAATATTTCTTCTACTCATATTTCTGTGGAACTGATAGAGACTTGTTCTGATACCGGGGACGGTAAAGAGGGTGTCTTAGCTGTGACTCCAGTTAAAGTTAAGTCTGAAACGAGTGAAAAATGTGTAGAAATGTATGCTCTAAACGACTCTGGCAGCTCAGCTACGTTTTGCACAGAAAGTTTGCAAGAGCAGTTAAATCTTTCTGGAAGAAAGTCTCACATCTACAGTGGTGCTTGAAAGTTTGTGAACCCTTTAGAAATTTCTATATTTCTGCATCAATATGACCTAAAACATCATCAGATTTTCACTCAAGTCCTAAAAGTAGATAAAGAGAAACCAGTTAAACAAATGAAACAAAAATGTTATACTTGGTCATTTATTTATTAAGGAAAATGATCAAATATTACATATTTGTGAGTGGCAAAAGTATGTGAACCTCTAGGATTAGCAGTTAGTTTAAAGGTGAAGTTAGAGTCAGGTGTTTTCAATCAATGGGATGACAATCAGATGTCCTGACATTTTCCTTTAGAATTGTCTAATATAATTCAGAATTCATTGTTCCAACAATGAAAGCAAGCCGTCCTGGCCCAGATGCAGCAAAAAAGGCCCAAACCATGATACTACCACCACTATGTTTCACAGATGGGATGAGGTTCTTATGCTGGAATGCAGTGTTTTCCTTTCTCCATACATAACGCTTTTCATTTAAACCAAAAAGTTCTATTTTGGTCTCATCCGTCCACAAAACATTCTTCCAGTAGCCTTCTGGTTTGTCCACGCGATCTTTAGCAAACTGCAGACGAGTAGCAATTTTTCTTTTGGAGAGCAGTGGCTTTCTCTTTGCAACCCTGCCAGCACACCATTTTTGTTCAGTGTTCTCCTGATGGTGGACTCATGAACATGAACATTAGCCAATGTCAGAGAGGCCTTCAGTTTCTTAGAAGTTACCCTGAGGTCCTTTGTGACCTCGCCGACTATTACACGCCTTGCTGTTGGAGTGATCTTTGTTGGTCGACCACTCCTGGGGAGGGTAACAATGGTCTTGAATTTCCTCCATTTGTACACAATCTGTTTGACTGTGGATTGGTAGGGTCCAAACTCTTTAGAGATGGTTTTGTAACCTTTTCCAGCATGATGAGCATCAACAACTCTTTTTCTGAGGTCCTCAGATATCTCCTTTCTTCGTGCCATGATACACTTCCTTAAACATGTGTTGTGAAGGGCAGACTTTGATAGTTCCCTGTTCTTTAAATAACAATGTGTGCCCACTCACATCTGATTGTCTTCCCATTGATTGAAAACACCTGACTCGAATTTCACCTTCAAACTAACTGCTAATCCTAGAGGTTCACATACTTTTGCCACTCACAAATATGTAATATTCGATCATTTTCCTCAATAAATAAATGACCAAGTAAAATATTTTTGTCTCATTTGTTTAACTGGTTTCTCTTTATCTACTTTTAGGACTTGCGTGAAAATCTGATGATGTTTTAGGTCATATTTAGCCAGAAATATAGAAAATTCTAAAGGGTTCACAAACTTTCAAGCACCACTGTACATCAGCACTGTAGAAAAGGACAAAGTAAATAGACAGAAATTAGTAAGGTGTACAGTCTTAAAGAAGTTACAAGTCAGTTGGATATAGCAAAATACATTTTTTGATTTAACAGAAGTGTACACAGTGAACTTTGTATCAGTGAAAAGGGAGAACATGCATAAAGAAAAAGATGTCAAGAAACAGTCATATCTAAAAGACGTGCATCTAGCCCAGATAAATGCTGACCAAAGCAATAATATTGTTATTACAATTCTATTATTAATCTTGTTGTTGTTAAGTACAAATGCCTGTAAAGTCATGGAACCATGGCAAATCATACATAATGAAAGTGAAGGACTTTATGCTGTGAAAACATTCCATGGGTGGGTTGTTAATGGATTGATAAAGGGCACAGACAAAGAAAAACTGCAAAGTTATTCAGTCAATCATGTAACAATAATGGAGGTAGAACAAATGTTACTCGAGCAATACAATACAGGCTTTCCAGAGCACAGTTGCGAGGAAAAGGAAGAAATGTCACAGGAGGACATTAAATTCATGTGTATAGCCTCTGATACTGCAAGGCTAGTAGACAGACTCTATTGTATTAATCTGCCTTTTAAAGATGAAACACTTAAAGTGCCAAACAATTGCTGTGTTGCAGAACAACATGCTATTGAACTTAAAAGGAAACTTAAAAAGTATCCAACATTCCATGAGGATTACAAAACTTTCATGAAAGACATTTTAGACAAAGGATATGCCATCAAGGTACCCACTGAACATCGGACCCTTGAAAGGGAGAGAGAGTGGTACATTCCTCATCATGGAGTACATCATCCAAAGAAAAATAAGATCAGAGTGGTTTTTGACTGTACAGCCACTTATGAAGGCTTTTCCCTAAATGAACAGTTACTCAAAGGACCTGATTTAACTAATACACTCATCGGATTTCTTACAAGATTCAGAGAGGAACCAGTTGCTGCCATGGCAGACATTAAATCAATGTTCCATCAAGTGAAAGTTCCAGAAAAGATATGGATCTTCTTCATTTTTTCTGTGGTGGCCTGAAGGTAATCTAAACAATGAACTCGAGGAATACAAAATGACAGTGCATCTTTTTGGTGCAACTTCGTCACCGAGTTGTGCTTCTTATGCCTTAAGAAGAACAGTAGAGGATGTAAGAGGCACAGCTCCAGAGGAAGCAATTAACACTGTGCTGCATAACCTCTATGTTGATGATTGTTTAAAGTCAGTTGCTACAGAAGAACAAGCCATAAAATTGGCCAAAGATCTTCAAGCCCTGTGCTTAAAGGGAGGATTTTATCTTACAAAATAGATAAGTAATAGTAGAGCACTCTTGTTGTCCATTCCCGAAGGACTTAGACTTAAGTCATGATTTCGTGGTATTCTGTCAGTGGTCCGTTCATTATGTGACCCACTTGGATTTTTAGCACCAGTTATACTGCCTGCCAAGCTTATTCTAAGAGAACTGTGTAAAGAGAAATATGCTTGGGATCAAGAAGTGGAAGTTAAGTATGTCCGGCAATGGAAAAAATGGATGGACGATTTACAGCTATTTGTAGATTACAATGTAGACAGGTGCATTAAACCGCCTGGATTTGGTCAAATAATGACCGCACAAATGGATAATTTTGGAGATGACTCTGAAAATGGGTATGGCACTGTTTCCTACCTCCTTCTGACTAACAAAGAAAATGAGAGACATTGTTCATTTCTAACGGGGAAATCAAGAGTGGCACCACTAAAACCTGTTATAATACGAAGGTTAAAATTTACAGCAGCAGTTGTGGCAGTCAAAATGGAGAAAATGTTAAAACAAGAATTACAGATTCCCCTGCAAGAGTCAATCTTTTGGACTGAGAGATTTCTTTCGACAAGTGTTTTACCTGTGCTTGACTTCGCCTTATGCTTCTGTGGCTACAGATACATAAAACCTTCTGCTTGGGGTTGGGCTTTTTTAAGTAACAGTCATAGCTTGTGGCATTGCATTTTATAAGATGAGGTTCTCATTGTTCTATTCTGTTTCATATGCACTCTTAGGGACAAAAATACAGTGGGGTTCATGCATTTTACATTTACGCAATGCCTCGCTGTGAAAACCCATTGCCTCTGGTATGGACTATCCTACTTGTGCACTTCTGTTGTCCTTAAGTGAGTCTATTCAATGCAGCAAAATTCAGTGCAATAAGGGGTGTCTCCTGCTGTTAAAGTCTGGCAGCAAATTACTCTTTGGCAATGAAGCGTCACTCCATCCTTTTGTTGTGGGCCACACCCTAGTTCCGGGGTGTCAAACTCCAGGCCTGGAGTGCCACAGTGGCTACAGGTTTTCATTCTAACCCTTTTCCTAATCAGTGATTTTCCCTTCATTTTAATAGCCCTGTTTTTAAGGATTCAGTACTCTGAATTAATTATTTTCTTCATTAAATGACAGCCAAACAGAAATCAAATGTGAAACACGTCAACAGTTGACCAGCTAAATTGCGGCTTCAAACTCCAACTGATTTCACTCCATCCAGTTTCTTAATGAGAAGCCAATTCTTGCTGTTAATTAAACTTGTTATTTAATTCTATGGCTTGTTGCTGCTCTCATTCTGACACAGCAGACATTTCCATAACTGTCGATTTTCTGTTTTTCTAAGAACACTGTCAAAATGTTTTGGGGACCTGAGAGATCAACCTTACTGAGACCTATGCCTTTCTTTATTTTCAGATATTGTGTGATGGGCACGGGTGAGCTGGTCATGTGGTACCTTGTTTTGTGTCTCATTATTTTTTGGCAGTTAATTAAAGAAAAAGAAACAACTAAGGCTCTGCGGTGGGCTGGCTCCCTGTCCAGAGTTTGTTTCCTGCCTTGTGCCCTGTGTTGGCTGAGATTGGCGCCAGCAGACCCCTGTGACCCTGTAGTTAGGATATAGCGGGTTGGATCATGGATGGGGCCTGAATCAATTTAATTAAAATTAAGGCAAAAGAATTATACTTCTTTAAGGAGTAATTAGCAGCAGAAATTAATGAAGAAGATGGTTAGAATGAAAACCTGCAGCCACTGCAGCAGTCCAGGGGCCTCATGTATAAACGGTGCGTACGCACAGAAATGTTGCGTAAGAACTTTTCCACATTCAAATCGTGATGTATAAAACCTACACTTGGCGTAAAGCCACGCAATTTTCCACGGTACCTCATACCTTGTCGTACGCAAGTTCTCCACTTGGTTTTGCAGACTGGCGCCACCCAGCGTCAAAGCAGTGCTACTGTTCCTGTGTGGTTACTCTTTATTTTCCTAACATATAATATATTATAAATACACTGAAACTAACCGCATATTGTTTATTAGTGTAACGCAACTGATTGTAATTAACTTGTAACAATATAATGGTCCAGGGAATAGCCATAGTATTCCAAATACCATAACTGCTTTAGTGTTGTTACTCTCACTGCACCTTCTTCTTTCAGCTCCTCCCGTTAGGAGTTGCCACAGTGGATCATCTTTTTCCATATTACTCTCACTGCACCACTCGGAGTATTTATATCACTGTATCTGAGTGTGAATCACAGCAGCAGCTGATCGGAAAGAGAATTATCGGTATACAGCTTCAAGTACACGCTGTCTCAGCCACGGCAAAACGTTTCAAAGCCTTTCTTGTACGGACCTCGCGGTTCAGAAACAGTTTCATCCCAAGAACTATAAACTCACTCAATCAATTGCTCCTTGTAGAACGGTTTGTACTTATAAGTACAATCACCCCACTGTAAACTTGCACTGCAGTTATAATATCACACAACCTGAGTCACTTTATAAAGCGCGTATTTACATATGATGACGATATCATTTTTAAGGTGAAATGCAGAAAAATATGTTTATTATATTATACAGATAAAACTTTAACTTCATTTAAATAATCTATATTCTTCACTGGGAGTGTCGTGAAGGATAGAATAATTAAACATGTACTACGAAGATATTTCAATGTTCCTTAAACGTTTTGAAGAATCGGCATCCCCAATTCTGATTGGGTATTTGGGAAAAGAAAAGCAAGGACTGCAGTGGCGGCTACGCCAATATATATTGAAAATAAAAAAGAAAGAGAAAATAACAACCCAGCTAAAAAACGCAGCGACAAATTTCGGCAAAAGTTAAATGCTTGTGTCATGAGCACGAGGCGGCTATGCAGTGTCTGCAACGGACGTGGCCATCCACCGTGCATAAGCTACCTTACTGACATTGGTGGGCGAAGGAGCCACCGATTCTTCCTCTGCCCAGTGCCACCACAAGCCTAGAGCCACCCCTGAGTACTTCTGCAATAAATTATTTCATCGAAGGTCGTAGACAATCACTGCGCCGTGAAAGCCATGTTTAATATTGTGCTTTAACTCCTATCATCATAAAAATGATATCACGTATACATCTCAGTATTTTAGTTATTCAGAGAGCTGCAATATCACGAATGTAATGGATTCTGTGTCCAGTTGGAGGAAGAGAGCCGGTTTAAGAAGCAAGTAGTGATTCACACACATAGAGCACATAGAAGATCAAATACAAAACAAAGCATTTAACGTGCTACTTTAATTATGGTGTGATTTGAGAAACTGGTTAATTAAACGATTTTAAGATGAAGTTTATGATGTTCTACTAAATGACAAAATAAACTACGTGATTAAAGTGGAAATGTCGAGATTGAAGTTGACATTTCGTGCTTTTTCTCACTGTGTGCCTTTTTTTCTCTGTACGCTTTCATATGACACTCAGACAGTGGGCTACAACTCGGCTTTTCACAGCGACTTTGATATGTGACTTCTTTTTTATTTCCGGCACTGTGTGATTTGTGAATGTGAGCTTTCAAGTTTCTCCAACACACTATGTCACTCGATCAACTTCCTTTTGTTGATTATACCACGGTTTATTTGAACAAATAGTATGTTTTTCCTTTGCCTCCACTTGGTATTTGCTGAAATTCTTATATTTTCCCCCGTGCTTTTCCCATTGTCTTTTCACAGAAGGCTGAGCTTAAGGGCGATTTATATTGATTTGCATATTCAAATAGGCGTAATTCTGAAGGATTTGGGGCGTTACATAAAGCGCATGCACGAGTGTTACTTTTCACGCTGATCGGGATTTATGTAGCGGAAGAACGTGGAAGTTGGAGTACGCACAGATTCCTGCATCTGGATTTTTCTGTGCGTTAGCACATTTCGGCTTTTGTTATTACGCCATGTTATAGTGCGAGTTCTACACACGGCGTTATACATGAGGCCCCAGGACTGGAGTTTGCCATCCCTGCCCTAGTTAACAGAGTTTCTGCTATTGAACAAAAGTTGAACTCGGTCTTTGCTGATACAGTAAGCTGTTAGCTAGTGCTGATATTGGGCAATAAAGGAAGGAGTAAACACTTGGCTTCTTTTTCACTTGATTACTCATAAACCCAACTTATTGGTTAATAATTTGTGAAATGATTTATCTATCGGGTGGTGCAGTGGGTAGCGCTGCTACCTCGCAGTTAGGAAACCTGGGTTCTGTGTGGGTTTCCTCTGGGTATTCCGGTTTCCTCCCACAGTCCAAAGACATGCAGGTTAGGTGCATTGGAGACTCTAAGTTATCACTAGTGTGTGCTTGGTGTGTGGATGTGTGTGTGTGCGCTCCCTGCAGTGGGCTGGCACCCTGCCCAGGGTTTGTTTCCTGCCTTGTGCCCTGTGTTGGTTGGGATTGACCCCCGTGACCCTGTAGTTAGGATATAGTGGGTTGGATAATGGATGGATGGATGGATTTATCTATCACGACTGACAAAGATTGATATGGTTATATTTTTCTTTAATCAAGATGATAAACATCTCAAGGCCAAGACATCTTTGAGCTTACATACACCAGCACGTTCAATTGTACTTGTATCAGATAAAGGTCAAGAAGCTGTATACCAAAGAGAGGCTGCTCCAGCAGTTCCACACAAAATTTCAAACTATGGTGGAGATGGGGATTAGATGTTAAATAACAAAGATGGGGATGAGTGTAACATAGAGGGATACACATTTTTTAGGAAGGATAGACAGAACAGAAAAGGAGGTGGGGTTGCTGTTTATGCCAAACAGGAATTAAATGTAAGTCATCTTCAGTTGGATGATGAGCCCCATCTTAGTGAGGACATGTGGCTTCGCCTGGAAAATATTAGGGAAAAAGGTCTCATTTTAGGAGTGTGTTATAGACCACCCAATTCAGACAGTAATTTCAACACACATCTTTTAGTAATATCAAAAGGCAAGTTTACAGGGGGATATTATAGTCATGGGGGACTTTAATTATCCAAATATTAACTGGGATAACCTTACAGATGGAGGAGCACAAGAGCAGGAGTTTTTAGAAGTAATCAGCGACTGTTTTTAACACAGCATGTTAAAGCACCAACAAGGGGTGAAGCCTATCTGGATTTAGTATTCTGTAATAATCAGGATAGAATTGAGGGTGTAGAGGTGATTGAACCACTAGGGTCAAGTGACCATAATGTAATACAATTCTCAGTATTTTGTAAGAGTACAGATGCAAAGACTAAAATTGTTAAGTTGAACTTTAGTAGGGCTAATTTTGAGCAGATGCGACAAAGTCTAAGTAGGATAGACTGGGATAAGCTTTTAAATGTGGAGACAGTCGAGGAGCAGTGGAACAGGTTTAAAAATGTTTTACATGTAATGCAGGACAGATACATACCTAAATTTGGAAGTAATAGGAAACTAAAAAATCTCCACGATGGATTAATAAAGATTTAAAAAGAAGTTGCAAAGGAAAAACTGCTGTATAAGTATAAGACTAATGACTGCAAAGAGAACCGTAGGCGTATGAGAAAATGAGGGCAACCATTAAGAAGGATATCAGAGAGGCTAAAAGACAGTTGGAGAGGAATATAGCAGATAAGGCGAAAGAAGACCCCAAGAGATTCTTTCAGTATTTTAGTAGTAAAAGAACAGTTAAGGAGGAGGTCAAATTCATCAGGAATAGTAAAGGGGAATTAAAAGATACAGACAATGAAACAGCAGATGCCCTAAACTTACATTTTTCTGAGGTGTTTACAAGTGAGCAAGTGGATAACCTGCCAGAGGTAAACACAACTACTAAGGAGGTACTGAGGGATTTGGAAATTGTAGAGGGAGAAGTGCTGCTCAGATTAAATAAGATGAAATCAAACAAATCACCAGGCCCAGATAATATTTATCCTTGTGTTCTTAAGGAGGCTAGTGAGTACATATATAAACCCTTGACACATATTTTAGGAAGTCACTGTGCACTGGAGAGATTCCAAAGGACTGGAAAATGGAAAATATCATCCCATTATATAAAAAGGGTGACAGGGCAGATCCAAGCAACTATAGGCCAGTAAGCTTAAGAAGCATCACAGGAAAATTAATGGAAGGAATTATTAAGGATAAGATTGAGCAACACATGACAAGGACAGGAGTTATTCTGAACAGTCAGCATGGGTTCAGAAGAGGGAGGTCGTGTTTTACTAACATGTTGGAATTCTATGAGGAGGCAACAAAAGGATACGATCAAAGTGGAGCTTATGATATTATTTATCTGGACTTTCAGAAAGCATTTGATAAGGTGCCACATGAGAGGTTGGGCATCAAGTTAAAAGAAGTGGGAGTTCAGGGTGATGTTTTTAGATGGGTGCAGAATTGGCTTAGACACAGGAAGCAGAGGGTGATGGTGCGAGGAACCTCATCAGAACTGGCCACTGCTATTTTTAATATATTAATATATATAAACGATTTACAAACTATATTTAGGAATATAAGTAACAAGCTTGTTAAGTTTGTAGATGATACCAAGATAGGTGGATTAGCAGATAATTTGGAATCCGTTATATCATTACAGAAGGACTTGGATAGCATACAGGCTTGGGCAGATTTGTGGCAGATGAAATTTAATGTCAGTAAATGTAAAGTATTACACATAGGAAGTAAAAATATTAGGTTTGAATACACAATGGGTGGTCGGAAAATCGAGAGTACACCTTATGAGAAGGATTTAGGAGTCATAGTGGACTCCAAGCTATCAACTTCCAAACAGTGTTCAGAAGCCATTAAGAAGGCTAACAGAATGTTAGGTTATATAGCACGATCTGTGGAGTACAAATCCAAGGAGGTTATGCTCATCCTTTATAATGCACTGGTGAGGCCTCATCTTGAGCACTGTGTGCAGTTTTGGTCTCCAGGCTACAAAAAGGACATAGCAGCACTAGAAAAGGTCCAGAGAAGAGCGACCAGGCTGATTCCAGGTCTACAGGGGTTGAATTATGAGGAAAGATTAAAAGAGCTGAGCCTTTACAGTTTAAGCAAAAGAAGATTAAGAGGTGACATGATTGAAGTGTTTAAAATTATGAAGGGAATTAGTACAGTGGATCGAGACTTGTATTTTAAAATGAGCTCATCAAGAACACGGGGACACAGTTGGAAACTTGTTAAGGGTAAATTTCGCACAAACATTAGGAAGTTTTTCTTTACACAAAGAACGATAGACACTTGGAATAAGCTACCAAGTAGTGTGGTAGACAGTAAGACGTTAGGGACTTTCAAAACTCGACTTGATGTTTTCTTGGAGGAAGCAAGTGGATAGGACTGGCGAGCTTTGTTGGGCTGAATGGCCTGTTCTCGTCTAGATTGTTCTAATTCTAATTCTAATTCTAATCAGTCAAAGGGAGACTTCATCTGAAGTGTCATGTGCAATACCTTTGTGCTATACAAATATTATAGTCCCTCAAAGCAAGAGCAAATGAAATCACTAACTTGCTTCAAGGAACCTTGAAATACCATGTAGCTGATAATGTCGGAGACAAACTGTGATTAGAATTAGGTAAAACAATAATAAAAAAATGCATAAACAATATGCTCAAAAAAGTGTAATGTGCTCAAAGCAAAGTTAAGCATAGATTAAGAATAAAATCATGAAGTCAGGGTCAAGGGTGACACTAAGCATAAAGCCCAAAGCTGCACATGAATAGCTTAAAAACAGCAACATTAATGTCTTGCAGAGGCTGATTTAGGGTCCAGATCTCAATCTGAGAATTTGTGGCTCTACTTGAGAAAGATTGTTCACTCACAATCCCCATGCAACCTGACAGAGCTTGAGAACTTCCGAAAAGAAGAATGGAGAAAAATTTGCAGTGTCCAGATGTGCAAAGCAGATAGAGACCTGTACACAAGGCTGTCGTGGCTGACGAAGATGATTCTCCTAAATATTAACTTGAAGAGGTGAATACGTATGTGGTCAATTATTTTGTGTTTTATATTTATAATTAATTTAGGTCACTTTTCAGAAATCTGTTTTCATTTTGACATTAAAAAGTCTTTTTCTATTAATCATTGTCAAAAAAGCCATATTACATCCACTGTGATTCAATGTTGTGTTATAATCAAATGTGATAACATCCAAAAGAGATAAATATTTTTTTAGGCATATACAAAAAAAATAAACAATTTTTATTTATTATATGTACTACAGAAAAATAGTGTATCAGAATTTACAGGAGTAACAAATAAGGTGCTAAATGCTCTGCTTGAGGACCATGTAGTTGAAGAAAGTCCATCCATCCATCCATTATCCAACCTGCTATATCCAAACTACGGGGTCACGGGGGTCTGCTGGAGCCAATCCCAGCCAACACAGGGTGCAAGGCAGGAAACAAACCCTGGGCAGGGTGCCAGCCCACCGCAGAGTTTAAGAAAGTTTGTTACTTAATGTGTTCACTAAGAGAGGTCTCATGAGCGGGTGTGTGCTGACCCCTTGTGGTCACAATCAGTAATACGCAATTTTGTCCTTTGCTTTTTAATTTTGCTATTGGTATACTTTGGTATGTTGGTATACTGTATTAATCCATCCCAGGGGAAATTGTTTTTTCGCATGACCTTTGGGGGTCACAGTGCGTGGTCAGCACAATTATCTGGAGCAATATTTAGGTTAAGTGTCTTGCCCAAGGGCCTAATGAAGTAGGATCCCTTCTGGAAGTAATGGGGACTTAACCCAACAACCTTCCAGATAACCAGCACAGATCCTTAGCCTCAGAGGCAAAAATCCACCTTCTAAGCACTTCTTTTCCAAGGAAGTGGCCTAACATTTTGAAATACAAGCTTCAAGGTCTTGCTTTAGTGCACCTATTAGACACTTATTGCTATGTAACACAAAGTCTTGCTGTTTACTTATAGTAAGTGACTGGTGACATGCAAATATAGGTAGCCCTTATTCTAAATAGTATCATTGGTGCTTTGTTAAGTTTTATTAATTAAGGCCCAAGAAATTTTTGTTAAAGCGTTGTTCCATAGCAGTAACCAACTTATCTACTTTTACATAGTTTTGGCCTATTGTAGTTTTATAAAATGGTTCAGATAATTAATTATATGGCAACTGAAGTTTACACTCAGATATCCATAAATAAGTCTATTTCAGGATTGCTAAAAAACATTTTTATACTTTTTGAGCTCTATTCTGTTCATGTTCAAGAAGACAGCTTGGCCTGGAAAACATGCTAGTCTATGATTATAATTTCAAAAAGCCAGATTGCTGCCACTGTACAATAAAATATGGAGTAACAATACAATTATAATTCTTATTTCATTACTGTGTAGGATAAATGGATACCAGCTTATTTTCTTCCTTTGAACACTGACTTGAACTTGATATGATTCATTCCTTGTATCAGGTTTTGTTAGGTGTCCTCTAATTTATCTTTCTTGCACCACACATCCTCTTTCAGACTGTCAACGTTAATTCCACTCATTCAGACCTTCCATTCAAACTGCTTGACCACCATTGTCTTCATCCTTTTTTTTCGATGATCATGCAGTGAGACAATTCGAGATTTTATTATAGCAAGAAAATGTCCTGCAAGGATGGTTTTGGATGTTGGTATTGATTTATCACTGCTAAATATTACATTTCCAAAGCCTCCTAATCCAATTCAGCATTGTGGGGGCTAGCTGACTTCACTGTCTCCGCTTTCGCAGTTGATACATTTTAGCCTATCAAAAACTGCAAAATCCATGGTTCTGAAGTTCAATACTGAGACACCTTTGTGGTTGCAGTTTTGTTTGCAACTGACTTCTTCTTTTATTTGGACTTGTACCTTAATTAATCAAGCTGTTATTTTCCAGTTTCTGCATACTTTGTTACAATCCAGAAATCATAAACTGGTTATGCTAATTTTTTACTGAAGAACACAAGGCTTTTTGTGTGTTAGATAGATAAGGACTCTTTTTTGTTTTGTAATATTATGTTCTTTTCAATGTTTCTGTAATTTAAGTCGATATTTACTAATAACATAAACACTAAAATAGCTGCTCTTTAGCATTGTATTAGGATATTATTGTATTTACGGTTGTTTGCACTGCTCACCTTAATTGTCAGTATTGTGATATAATTAAGAGGGTAAACTCCTCAAAAGAGAAGTCGCAAATGAAAATCATTTTAAGATTTGGCAAAAAAAAAAAAAATATTGTAAACGCTTCTCTTCCACCCCCCCTCCCCCACTTTAAACCTTAAAAGCCCTCACCTAAAAATATGTAATTCTGTATCTGTAGAAGGAAACTCAATATACTGTTACTGAATAATAAATTACTTTGCAATCAGTTATTGACTAAATTAGACATTTCTTTACAGATTTATGCTCACTCTGTGGAGGATCTGGGGATCGTCTAAGAATTTTCCGTCTCTTTTGTATCTCTTCTAAAAGAGTGAGGTGGGCTTAAGTCTCAAATCTCCAAATTGGAGATGCACAACTGTATAGATGATAAGAACCATGAATTTAAAATTTCAAGGCTTACAGCTCAGCACAGTTTCACATCAACCACAGTAGGACCTGGGCAAAACCCATCAGCCTCTTAGCTGTTGATCATAATGGAGTATTCACTTCCACTTCTTCATTAAGACTGAATCAAGGACATCCTGAATGACCCAAATTAAACCAATAAACAGTTTTCTGATGTGCCCAGTTCATCCCTGGCATACTTCATGGATGCAATTGATTACCTCTCATATTGAATTTGGATTTATTTTTTCGGCCTTTGCCTTAGCTGAGTTTGCAGCCTCAGGAACAACTGATTTGAATCTTTTTGTGGTTCACTGCACAAAATCTTCTTTTGATTCCCTGATCCTGCTTGATGCCTGATTTGTGAACATTTTTTTTGCATCATGAAGATCTAGGAACTGGGAATGTTCTGTCTTCCTAATTAAAATGGATATATGGATTGCTGTTGATACCTTCTATAAGAGTTCCAACCAAAGAAATGATCTGATGTTCCCACCCACAGGGTTTGTGGCGCAATCACACCTGTAATACCCACAGTTATATGTGTATGGTTATACGCTGAAAACTCCAGATTCTGGTGATTATCTTCTTGCTTAGAATCCCTGCAGATTTAGTTTTTTTTTTTCTCCAGCCTAACTTGAGTTTTTTTTTGGTTTTTTTGTCCTCCTGTCCATCCAACCTTAGCTTATTCTTTGTTACATACTGCATAATATTATTGCCTAATTTTGTTTGTTTGTGTTTCATATTACCTTCCTTTTTATTTAATTTTGTAAAGTACTTTGAGCTACATTGTTTGCATGAAAATATGCTATATAAATAATTGTAATAAATGTTGTTTTTATATTTTATAATATCTCCTCTTTTTTTAATGAATCAATCGTCCAGTGACATCAGTCTGTTCTTCTGTTGGATTCTTGCTATGTTGCTATCGCCAGTCATTTACAGTTTACAATACAGTTTATTTTTGTATAGCCCAAAATCACACAGGAAGTGCCGCAATGGGCTTTAACAGGCCCTGCCTCTTGACAGCCCCCCAGCCTTGACTCTCTAAGAAGACAAGGAAAAACTCCCAAAAAACCTTGTAGGGAAAAATGGAAGAAACCTTGGGAAAGGCAGTTCAAAGAGAGACCCCTTTCCAGGTAGGTTGGGCGTGCAGTGGGTGTCAAAAGAAGGAGGTCAATACAGTACAATACACAGAACAGAACAAATCCTCAATACAGCATAAAAATAAAAATTTTAGAAGTACGGAGCAGAATTTGACAGTAGATGATATCACATAATAAGATTTGGATATTTTTAGAGTCCTGGAGACCTCAGTTATTAAGCTGCCTCCTCCATTTGGCCATTCCACGGCCACCCCACCCTACCTGTCTCACCTTCTCCATTGTGCTGCTCTGCAAAAGTGTCTTCTACTACTGTCAGATAAGTACTGTATTGGCTTTCTGCTATGCTGAACTACTCATGTGGTAAACTCCTGAACAGAGCAAACAGTCAAGACTGGAATGTCCGAAAAGACACTGGTATTGTGCAGCACCCGAAATATTTACATCGGAGGTTAGGTTTGTTAATGTACATGCTGTCCTACTCATGGCTTTGGAAATAAGAGTGTCAGTGTGCCAAAATTTGCAATATGCTAAAATAAACTTCTCGGGTTTTGTTAGGTGCCCTTCTTTTATGGACCTGTGCGCAATTAACCCTCATTAGCTAATAATGTATTGTTTAACACAAGATCTCTTAATGGCAATGCATTGGTACTAGCAGAATTCATTACAGACTCCAGCCTTGTTATGCTATGTGTAAAAGGGCGCTGGCCGGGATGCCCAATAGCCTAGAAAGACATGCAGAGATAATTTGCACATGGTTTTGTCTCAAGGCACTAGATGGCAGCCCCCTTTGGTCGTGGCATCGCTGATGGTTTCTGTGGGTTCCACCAGGGGTGGTGCTGCAGATACTGGGCAGCCCTACTTTGTTGGGCTCTAGTCTTACCCAGAAGTGTTCCTGGGCCAAGCTTTGGGGACACTGGAAGTACTGCCTGCCATAGCTTGAGGAGCCAGAGTTGGGCGGAAGGAGGACAACATTTGCTGAGAGGAGTGGGGGAGGCAGTGACAGAGAGCTAAGAGAAGACAGAGAGAGTTGCAAAGCATTGCTATATGCTCATTGTAACCGTACTTGTGCATTGGTGCTATTGGAAACACTTATGGGAAGCATTTCACACCAATAAAAACTCTTTGTGCTTTTATACTTGTGTCTGATCCTTTGTGAAAGGTGTTTGGGAAGCTGGAGAGCCCCCTGGTGGCCACATATGCTTAACAGAAACTTGGCAAAACCAAACAAATTTATATCTCTTCTGGAGGCGATACGTTTACTTCACAGAGACTTGCAGCTCAAGATAAGGCAGAGGGGTCGCAGTAATTGTTCGATCTAAGTTAAATATCAAAAGAATCCTAACTGATGGTTCATTGTCTGGCTCTTAAACTAATAACAAAATCTGATCTGTCTTACTTGTTCTCTATCATTCTCCAAAATACAATGGGTCTTTCTTATCTGGTCTGACTGAATTATTAACCCACATAAATTACCTTTCCCAGAGAGTCATTCTTCTTGGCGATTTCAATATCCATATTTATATGTAAACTGAGGAATGAATTCCTGTCCTTGCCAGATTGTTTTGACTTGGTGCAACATGTTGATTTTCCTACCCACTCTGCACAGCTGGCTTATCTGTTGGCAGCACTTAAAGCAGTGATTTGGGTCTCTCTTTACTTCTCCCTGCTCTTACCTTTAAACATCACATTTCTTTCAGAAACCTTAAAAAATGTTCCCTTTATCCTTGCTGGATCAATTTCTAATCTATTTCTGTCTTCCCCTATTAAATCTACACGAGACTACTATACTTCTAATAAATTGATGGAATACTTTCAGTCTCGTTCTAGAGCGCAGCACAACTGTGAAACTGCTCTGCTTCAGGTAATGATTTGGTTATGGCAGCAGACTCTGGACAAACCAACATATTAATTCTGTTAGACCTCAATACAGCATTTGACACCATCAAACATGACAATTTACTGTCCAGAATGGAGGACATTCTGGGTATCTCAGGTACTGCCCTTCAGTGGCTTAATTCTTATGTTACTGATAGGCAAGATTAGCCAAAATTTAACTGTAACAAAACTGAACTCCTGCAAATTGTCACTAAAGTGCAGTTTAAGAAAATGAGCTCCTTTTCAGTCACTCTTGACAGGGATCTCATCAGACCTTTAGATCTCCTTCTGATGCAAGGAATCTTGGTATCATTTTTGATTTCCCATTTTCTTATTCCACCCACATAAACCACATTAAGAAACCTTCTTACTTTCACCTCTTTAACATATCCTGTGTTGGCTCCTTTCTCTCCATTTATAATGCTTTGAAAGTTGTCTCTGCTTTTATCACATCCTGTATCAATTATTGTAACTCCCTACTGGTAAATGCCCCTTCAAATCTTATATCACATCTCCAGTTGATTCAAAACTCTGCTGCCATGGACCAGCAACAGCGAACACATAAAACTCATCCTGTGTTGCCTTCACTGCACTGGCTCCCTGTATCTTACAGGATTGGGTGTAAAATTCTATTAATAACCTACAAAGCTTTAAATGACCTTCTCCATCGCTGTGTTCCTGTTTTCCCACTAAGGTCCTCTGATTCTGGCAATCTTGTTGTGCCCCTCACTAACCTGCACTCTCTGGTTGACAGGGCTTTCAGCTGTATAGTGCCCAGACTTTGGAATGACCTCCTGAAATTAATGAGATCAGATGACTCAATTCATTCTTTTAAAATACAATTTAAAACTCATCTGTTCAGGAAGGCTTTTAACTTAACCTAACTCTCTGTCCCTTCTTTCAGTTTACCTCTCTGTCCAGATGCTTAGGGTAATGTGTGTGTGTGTGTGTGTGTGCTATATCACAAATGATATTATTTGTTCAGGCTTTTCTTCTTGTATTGAATTTAGTATTGTATTCTGGTTTGTTGTCTTTTATTCTGTTTAATGCTTTGTTATATCCTGTATTCATCTGTTTTAGTGTTCTATGTAGAAAATATTTATAATCAATGTTTCACATACCTTGCTGTTTTCTGAGACTCTGAAGTGCCTTGAGCATGGAAAAGGCACTATATAAATAAAATGTGTTTTTATTATGTTTGAAATGTATTATTTTTAACCTTCTGGGATTGGGTCTTAGAGTGATAGGACCAAAATGAAAGAATCAAATATTAAAAATAATTATCATATTTGTGCCCAGCAACCTCAGAATAGCATAATACAAAACTCCACATGCCAATATTACTGATCCCAATTTTTTCAAAGTTTTGTGAAAAAGAGTATCTTTGATCCCTCATAATCCAATAGGGGGTCAACCCCTGGGGTCAGTTGACTGGCATTCACAGCAAGAAGTCCTTCTGATCATTTTTGCTGAAGACACCCATTGATTTAATCATTATCATAAGGGCATAATTTCCTACACAAGGTCCAAAAATGGCCTATAAATGAAGGATTTTCTGGTCTAGAGGACAAAGAATAGGGGAGAATTCCAAAAAGCACAATGTCTTGCATAATGTGACATTAACACAAGTCGTATAGCATATAATATATGGGGGTTTTCTTGTACCAGTGAGTCAGAAGGTGCCAGACAAAAAAAATTTAAAACGTTCACAGGTAATTCTTATGAACACAGAAATTCACCTAAAGGTTTCAACATACATCTGACTGCCTCTTTTTTTGAGAGCATCAAAACCAACAAGGAGCTGTGTTGTTGTGATCCATAATCTACCACTTAAGTGGTGGACACTCAACTGTGGTCTGTGACTTGACTAGACAACCATCAAACAGATCTGATTATACCAGTTTGTACTGGTGTCAAGTTATTTGCATTTAAAATCAAGTTGTATATACACAGGTATACAGTACTGCACTTAACACATGTGAGTACACAGCTTACTTTGACATGTAAGACTATTTTGTTCTGTCGCTTTTCCTGATCAGGCAAATAAATAAATAAAGAAATTTAATTTGATAAAAAGTAAAAATGACATGCATTCCTGAATTTCTACTGTATAAAAAGCCAAATTTCCCCCAGGGACAAATACAGTTCTATCTATCGTGACACTAGAGGGCATTGTCGCTCCTCTAAACTGAAAGACAAATGCCATGCCAGGTAAAAGTACTAAAAGGTGTTTTAATTCCTTTCTTTTATAAATAGTGCCTCTAAGCACCACAACCACTATACACAGGCAAGTAAATAAAGTCAATAACCATACAATAATCACACACACTTCTCTCCTCCACACCTCCCAGCAAGCTCTTTCTTCGGGCTCCCAACTCCGGCTTGCTTGCTGGGTTTACAGCAGTCCTTTATATAGTCCTTGACCCAGAAGTGCTTCTGCCCTTCCTTCCCCGTGAATTGCCAACACTTCTGGGTCAAATGGAGAACCTGGATTTTCTTCAGCTCCAGGCTATGCAGAAAGTAGAAACTCCCCGGTCTCCCTGCAGCGTCTCCTGGTGGCACCCACGGTACCCAGAAGGGCTGTGAAGCCAAAGTCCAGATCCCATGGTGCCCTGTGGGAATCTGGGGCACAGCTATGCTGCAGGGAAGCTACCATCTAGTGTCTTGTGGGAGGCAGCTGCCTTCCCCCATCCTTCCATTCTTTGGGTATCCCGGCCATCCATCATTCTATCTATCTGTCTAAATAGACTTTATATGCCTTTACACATATGTGAACTATGCAGAGCTATTTCTTACAATTTTTCCATAATGCACAACAATAGGCAGAGTGGTGGCTCTGAGGCTAAGGATCTCTGCTGGCAATTGAATCCCATAAATACCAGAAGTGGTTTCACTTCATTGGGCCCTTGACCAAGGCCCTTAACCTGCAACTGTTCCGTCCTGGGTGTGATGTTAACCTGCATCCAGCTCTCAAACGAGGTCCTCCAACGTGCAGGGAGAACTCTGGAGTTGGTGGCAGGATTGGCACTCCAGACACTGTAAAAAACTTCACACTGTTCCATTCCATTCGAACTAGTGTGGTGTTGAGGTGTCATCCATTGTACAGCTGCACTCGGGCCCTAAAATTGGGATCTTGTGGTGGATGCAGCAACGTGCTGCATCAGTGCATGCTCCCAACCTCGCTCGCATAGCAAAGTTGACTACCAGGTGAAAGACAAAGTTTATATAAAGTTTATTTACAGCAATGTCTTATGTAAAATGTTTAGAAATCAAATCAAATTTTATTTGTCATATACAATTATACACATAATACAATATGTAGTAAAATTAACATCTTGATGTTATTGTTTTTCGGGAATAATAAAATAAACAGAATTCAATAATTAAATATCTACAATATTTCTAAGAGTAGATGGACTTAGCATCAGCATTATAATTTTGTCTCAGACATGGGCCTCTCCTATAATTTCACATATAACTGCCACAGTCATAAACAGTTGTCTGAAAGTGTAGTAACTATGAAAGTGGACTCCACAAGAAAACCATTGCTACCTTGTTCCCAACGACTTACTCGCTCTATGATGTTGAGCAAGTTGCTTTAACATGCCTGTATTCCAACTGCTTAAAAAAGGTTGCATAACATGCCTGAGAAGTATTAATGGATGACTAGGTACTTTTGCTCAAAACTACTATGAGGCATACAGTTCTAGACCAGGACAAAGAGGAACCAGGGTCAGTTTTTAATGACAGATTGAGATTTACTTGCAATCTACGTACTTGTCACTCACCAAGCACTTTTCATTTCTCAAGGTATTATGTAAAGATCAAAACAAAGCATGAACCTCACGTTAGTAATACAAAATACATCCCACAAAAAACTTCCTTTTAAATGGCATGATAACTTAAAAGTTAGATGACAGTAGCAGTTTAAAGCGGGACTGATACAAAGCAATTCATGTTGTATAATGCAAAAATGAAGGCAGTGGACATTAGTATAGAAAGTATTGTAATAGGTAATGATTAATGTGCTTCTTTAAATATTATGATATAAAGGTTTCATCAATAGCATTCATGATTGTTAAGTAATTACTGACATTTAATTAAGTCTCTTCAAGAATATGTGGACTTAAACCATAGCAGAAAAATGTACCCCACACCATAATAACCTCACCAAAACCTTTTTGCGATGGAAAACCAAGGATATGGGTCTATAGATTTTTTTTTTGCTGTACATCCTACATGCTTTTTGCTGCCTGACCATGATGTGTGTGTGTGTAAACTTGTACCTTTATATATAAAATATTGGCTATTGTAACATATGTCTGGAGAGACAAAGTGGCACAGTTGTAACTTCTCATCCCAACTGAGGTGCCCTTTGTCTGGCCTTGGTTTTAAAGTGCAATTTCAGTTTCTTCCCCCAGTCCAAAAACATGTTGCAAGGTCGAGTGAAGACCCTAGATGGGCCTAGGAGGGTGAAGTAGAAGGTACAAGTGTTAGTGTATCCTCTGTGTTTTGCTTTTAGGAGAGACTGCAGATTTAAAAGATATTTAATTATACTTAGTAGGACTTAATATCTGAATCATTTGCTTTCTCTTTCCTTTTCCTGTCACCTTTTAGAGTAACTTTTAATCTCTGTCATTGTACAGTCTCCAGTGATATTTTTCTGTTTTGTCTGTGGCTCTTAATATTCTGATTCTTTATTTCCCTTGCTACTTGTGCTATATGCTATTGTGTGGCTTTGCTCAATATCCAGTGCAATGCATCAGCTTATTTCATAATGAGAAGTACTCATTTGGACACTAGACTTTCAAAATCCACAGGAAAGTCAAACCAATTTCAGTTAGCATAGTAGACATCTGGGGTGACACAGTGGCACAGAACTGCTGTCTCCTGGCTCCAGGGGATTGACTTCAAAACTGCTGGTGCAGCATTTGCATGGGTGTTTGGATGCATTTTTCTGTTTGGTTTGCCTTCCTGCGTTTCTCCAATGTTGTGCTCAATACTGCCCATGTAGGCTCCAGCCCCTGAGGCCTCAAATTATAAGTGCATGGGTGAATGCTTCACAAAGCCATAAAACTAAATTAGAAGTGATTAGTATATAACATGTATTACTGAACAAGTATATTTAAACATTCATCATCAGTTGTTTAAGTGGATGAACAGTGTATGCAGTGATGGAGGTTGATCATGAGTCCAGGTTTCGTGTGGTAGGTGCCATTCATCAGATATCTTAATCTTATAACATTCAGAACAGAATGTTTCTATTGGTCTTTTATCCTGTTTTACATAAAGACAGAAAAAGGGTGACAAAATATTCAACGTGTTTTAATAACTGGTAGACGATATTATGTTAATTTTCTCAATTTTTCTACATCAGTCCCTTCACTTATAGTGACACATTTTTACCAAATAATCTATTTGTTCTGGAATAATTTAAACTTTATAGCGCAGCGGTCAGGTTATCTTAGGTAAATGTTGAAATTAGCCTGAACAGCAACATACTATTTAGAAGAAACAGCTTTCCTTTCTAATAAACAGTTCTAAGGACCAGAACTTCAGACATTAAAAATAAAAAGCCAACTTATTAGATTAAGGAAAGGATGACAGTTATCATCCATTTTTTTATGCTTCAGAAAGACAGGGATAAGAGTAACATGAACAAATATCCCATTTCAGGGGCCTCCTTTTTGGCACTGTACATTGTACAGTGCAAATTTCAAATTAAATTTGTCAAAAAAAAGATACATGTAATCACTATGGGGTAATGATGCTCTGCTTAAGAACTATTGACTATTGATATGTCAATGAGTTTGTGTACTGCTAGACCTTTTATAAATTTAATGGAACCCCAGACACAGAGGAGTTATGGGGTACTTTCTTTATCAATGCTTGAAGTTATACTGTATGTAGGAAACCAAAATCAATTGTTAGTCTGAGGTTGAGATAGGCACTATGTCATCGGTAAGACTACACTAATACTAGTTTAAGTAATACAAATGTATTCATTATTAATATTTATGATTTTATTAATATTAGTTTGGTTGAACAATTTCATTTTGAAGAGCACCCAGATCTCTTCAGGTTGTTTTGCCTTTCTAAGACACATATCCCATGGTTGGACACAAATGACTTGGATAGCACAGGAAAAAAAGTAACTATGGTTTAAAGTATTTTTAGCTAATCTGTTTGTGTTTGTTATAGAAAGCTACATGGCAGATATCACCTGTACTCACCTTGAAGCATTCATAAATAGAAAAAAAAACACCTACTTTCAGGCTTTGGAGAAAGTGGCATCAGCTCAACAGTTTTAACAATATAGCATGTCTATTTAAATATTTCCATATATTTCCTGTAATTATGGTGCCTTTTGTAACTTTATAAATGTATTCACTACAGCAGAATGTTTATCATTGATTTAACATAAATCAGAAAAAGTAATGATCCAAGAAGCAGGAAAATGCATTTAGAAGATTTTTAAAACATAACCACATAAATACATAACATAATATATATTACATATACTCTAAAATATATCTATCTATCTGTACACAAGTATTTATATTTATGTGGCATTGTATATACTGTATATACGCAAGTATATACATACAACGACACAAAACATCCTGCTAAGTTTAGGTTATGCTCCACTGGTAACAGACATGTTTACCCATACAATACAGTGAGACTGAGTAGAACATTATATCCATATTCTAGTATTATTTCCTTGTCAGAAAGAGCTGTAAAAGCTTCATGCTGCCACAATGCAGACAAATGAAATGACAAGGGAAAACTACTGTTTTGTTTCTCATCTCACCCATTTAAAGTGTCTACAGATAAGAGTTATGAACCTGCGGCAGGATGAGATGATCACTGAAATATTAAAATCTCCTATTTTTAATGGGTTATATGTCATGGAAAAAGAAACTTGAGGTCATGAGGCAGATTTTAATATGTACTTGTTAATGAAACATGGAAGCAAATTGGATATATTTTTCTGTTATATGCTGTCAAATATTATATTCTGTATATATATATTCTGTATGTATATTATGTATATATATATTCTGTTATATGCTGTCAAATACTGTTATATGCCAGGCATGTCAAACTCACTACCATTGGTGGGCCACTTCGACTGCCATACGTGCGTCAGCGGGCCGCACTGTAACAAATACTATTATACAAAGTCAATGTAGCTTTCTTTCCAGTACTGAAAACTTTAAAAAATGTAACACTTAAAGTTTAAAGAAAAGCAATTTATTTCCATACAATCTCTGTACAACAGCATACAATTAGAGTCTTAGCCTCTTAGCTAGGTCCTTATATTCATTGCTTATATTGGAGACTTACAGTGTGAGATCTATTTCTTTTGTCCTGACACTTGGCATCTCTTTTTAGTAACCAGTTCATCAATATCAGGCTTGAAATCTTGTGCAGCTGCAACTTTTATGAGGGATGAAAGGTGCTCGACAGTAAGTCTTGAGCGATGTGGGGTTTTGGTAGCTTTCATTAACGAAAACAATTTCTCACAAAGGTAAGTGCTTTCGAACATAGACAGTACTCTCTATGCCAACTTACGGATCTGCACATACGAGGGTGGCAGGTAAGCATACAAGCCTGCCACACCAACTTCGTTTTATTTTGCCTTCAGAATAGAATCTGACTGCAGTTCAATCAATTCCATTTGGATATTCTCAGGCACATTCTCAACGTTGTAAGAGAACAGAGTCCTGTTCATGTGAACTGAAATCACGAAGATGCTCACTGAATTCATTGCTCGGTAATTCAAGTTGGAAAACAAATCCTCAAAAAATCAAATTTTACTTTACTAAGTTTACTTCAAAGTGTATATTGTAAAATAAGCCGATGTGCAAAAAGCCACCTGACCTACATTAATTTTACAAACTCAAAATCACAAAAATATGTTAATAAACAACTCACCAACTTCTCGCGTCCACTTCAGATCTTCAGCTGTAGTCTGCACTAACTGTTCATTACAATACTAGCACAAAATTACATAAAACTAGAGCAAAAAAATGTGAAAATATACGGGCTATTACTACTCGTGGTGGTCAGTTCTGCCCATTGGCCAGTCTCAGCAGCCCGGCCAGTAGTGTAGCCTAGCAGGGGCGGCTGTAGGCTCGTGGTGGCCCTGGGCAGAGAAAGAAACGGTGGCCCCTTCGCACGCCAATGCCAATATGGTATCTTATACACGGCTGATGGCTACGTCGGTTGCGGACACTGCATAGCCGCCTCGTGCTCATGACACACTTCTATATGCGCGTGTCCGTAACTTGAAAACCAAGTGGTGGCCCATGATATTCTCATTACGGTAGAACGTTATAATGCTGCATATAGCTTACTGCTCTAACTCTAGCAACATTAGTAAATACATAGTAATAATTAACAAGAAACACAATGTTTTTTGGCCACATTGCCGTCAGCTATGTCGTTATTTTCTGTTTATGTTTTATATTCAACTAGCCGACGCCCGCCGTAGCATACGCCGGTGTAAGAATAGGAACGGAAAACGGTGAGAAAGGAATTCAGAAATCAAGAAGAAATAAATACTTCATGAAAGACGCAGTTGTTAATAGGTGTTTTTGTGGAGATGACAGATAATGAGTTGAAAGATCTAACCCTAGAAAAAATCATGTACAACTGACCGTGGCTAAAGACTGGTTGTTAGAGTTATTGTGAAGCGTAAACAGCATGTGGGCATGAGGAAGGCTGCGCATCTGTAATTCGACTACGTAAATATAATCAATAACAACCCCAAAAAGATGTTGTAGAATGTCTGTAAGTAATTCCCACAGCTTGATCCAAAAGACTCGTACTATAATATCAGGTCTGTGCTCTGGTCTTTGGGTATCCGACAGTGCATGTAGAATTTCAGGCCAAGCAGGATTATATGTGAAAGTGATAAATAAATGAGGCTTTTCGAATTTACGTACTATGGCCATGGCATCCTGATAGTTTTGTTGCATGTATCTTGTACTTCCTGGAAATGTGGACAGTAATATGATCACTTTGCCTACACGTACGTTATTTTCAGCGTTTTCTTGCAGAACGTCTGATAGTTCTTTGTATTGTTCCACGCGCATATCTTGTTGATGTAATCTGAGATAGTTGAGATGCGCGCCCTCTGTTTTAACATACGCATCTACGACGTACTGTTGGAATAGTTTGCCGCTGGAGTGCAAAATACTAAATGTATTCCTCATTGCTAATCTGCACGCGTAAAATTGGCATTGAGTAAGCCTTATTCGTTTGGCGATTCTTTTATCGGGAACATGTTGTAAATCTTTTGTGCCAGCCAATGTCTCCGTAAGGGAATAAAAGTGGGTAAACCAAAGGATTGGAATTCATATTGAGCGTGGAAATTTGTTTACAGGAGTTGCCTATAGGATAGATGCACATCGATTTCATGCATGTGTTTGTATGATTTAGTGAAGGGGTTGATGGTTCTGAGCATGAAATCTAGCTGGAGAAGTACATTTTCGCCTAATGCAGTTTGCTTTATTTTGTAAGCGTACTTCAGTAGCTTGTCGAGAAATGCCATGTCGGCTGCTTGGGGGTGGGACCGGTTTTGAAGAGGAACCACTGACAGCTTGGGGAAGGGTTTGGAAGTGGACAAATAGGAATGGAGAAATGCCGTGACGGCTGCGTGTGGGCTGGACTGGTTTTACAGTGGAGACAGGACGAACCAGAAGAGATATATAAGAGATATACAGTATATTGGCGTGGCGGCCCTGTGCAGGTGCACAGTTTGCACATGCCTAAGGCCGCCCTCTGCTGCCGCCAAGCACTTCAGTTGTGACGTTACGGCTCATTAACTTTGGTCAAGGCTCGTGGCTATACTAGCAGATGACGTTTCCGGTACCATGCCATGCCACAAAACGCGCTTTTGTAAGGAGGCAGAAGTAAGAAAAGTCAATAAGTAACGCCGAAGATGCAGAATGATTAAATCACAAATGATAGTAATCATTTTGTACAAGTTCAGTGCTAACTAGGATCTGTCATGCGAGCCGCGTGTTTGACATGCCTGTGTTAAACAATTTAGTCAAGGAAACAGAATGCTTCTGATACATTTTTAAGAAAAGGCTTTTTTTTTATCTGAGAGATTTGCTATTCAAATCCTACTCAAGTTACTGCCATGCTTCGTGACCATACACAATTCAATTATCTGGTTAGATACTACCTTTAAAATGAACCATGTAAATATGCAACAGCTGCTGATGCATAATCCACTTTAATTATACTGTAACTTGCCTTAGGATCTCTTTATTTTATAATTATTTTAACAGCGTTATGCAGCTTATGTTTATGTCTCAATCTAAGTTATTACCACCTAATTCAAGACTCAAGTGAGGCAATAAAATAGGCATTGTTTGTGTTTGAACACAGATTCCATTGCTTCCATTATAATATTCAATTTCATTAAACATCATCAGGCTAATTAACATAAATCATTTATGCTTCTCTATGAGGAGATACATAAGCAGTTAACTACAAAACCATTTCAGCATAAAATTCTAGACTTATTCCCCATGAGTAAAGTAATACTCTTAAACATCTTAAATTTGTATTGATAATAATTATTTTATTTTGTCCCTTGTAAAAAAATAAACTAGGTATTTTTCAAGTTAAGGTCCAGCACAAAGCGTACTACAATACAGGAATATGAACACCTTGTTACAGGAATTGTAGTGTACTATGGATAGAGGTGTGGTATGCAATGAAAGAACAAAAAAATGGGCACACTAGAAATACACACACACCATTCTCAAACCATCTTAATTCAATTCAGTTTCATCAGGCTGGAGTCTTTCCTGGCAAAACTGGGTACAAAAATGGAAATGGCAATGGACAGGGTACCAGCCCATCAAAGGACACACGCACATGTCATAGTGGTATATGGGAGAAAAGCTCATCTAGCCATGGGGACAACATACCCTCTCTGCACCATTTGGATGCAGGATGACTACGCCTTTTACCCTTGAAAGTAATTTATTTCTGGTTACAATTTTTTTTCTTTGCACAACACAAACAGCTTTTAGTATATTCTACATTTAAAAATATGTTTGGCTGGTGTTAAGAGTGACATACAGTAATTGGTGATCATCAATTTCAAGTGTTATATCACATATCAAAATATCACTGAAGAACCAGTCTTAACTGCTGTAGGATTTCACAGTTTAAAGTTTAAATGCATTATTTTTTTCATATTCTAATTCTAGCAGACATGTATTATACTTTCAGATGTAAAAATTCATAAAGGCATTGACTTTTTTTTCAAAGATGTAAAAATTCCCTAGAATATAAACATATCATTGGTTTCACTCTATTTTAGGATTCTAAAGGAATAATTTCTATTTTCTCTACCAAAGAATTTTGTGTTGTTTCCTTTTTTCTGTCAGTTTTTTTCGACCACTGTTCTGTTGCCTCTTCAATGGTATTAGTCATTGGCTTTCCCAGAGTTTCCGGTAGAAATAGAGTCAACACACCAATTACAAAGGCCAAAACTCCAACAATCACCTATGGAAAAAATATATATATATCAATGTTAAGGAGTTAGCTGTGACATCACATGCAAATATAAAGTAAATTTTGTATGTGGCATATGAATATAACTAACCCAATTAAGTACTTAATTTCCTCAATTCATATGTTGTACTACTATGTATTTTCTTTCTAACATACAGTACATAGATAGATAGATAGATAGATAGATAGATAGATAGATAGATAGATAGGCAGCACTCTAGTTGCCTCAAGGAGGACATTTATCGTTTCACAGAAGCTCAATAAATAAATAATATAGCAAACAACAATAATCACTCTCATATACACACCAGAATTACTAAAAAGAAAAGAAAACTTGTAATTTGGCCAAAGCTAACAAGAGCAGTCACAGTTACACTGAAGAATTATAAAGGCGTATTGCTGTTGGTATAATGGAGTCCCTGTAGTGTTTCTTCACACACTTCTGCTGGATGATTTCTTGGCTAAAGGTACTCAATGCTAGTCTGTCAGTGCATCAGATGTGCATTTCTCCAAGTGATATTATCTGGTGTTAACAGTATATTTAAAGTCTGAAGTGTACAGGGTGAATGGAACAGGTGGCAGTACTGTGTGGTGCATACATCAATATCAGAGGCACAGTCTATACATACAATACATAAAATGTAGAAGTAATCACAGTGACATCATTTGAAAGGCCTAACAATTAATTTAATTTTATTATTGGTTATATGATAATTCATTTATCTCTAAATGGTCATACTGAGGTATTGGCACCATAGTCATTCATAGGAAGACATAAGAAAATGATGATGTTTGGCAAAGCTAAAATTCCAATAAAGACCCTTATTTAAGTCAAACAAATTTAGTTTAAAGTCACAGCTGCATAGGCTAACTATTTAAGCCCAGAAAACATTTTACTTTTAGTTTTACTTGCTCTGTGTCACATTTCTACTTACATTTACAATGTTAAATAAAAAGGATATACAAGCGGAATTAGTAAATGGTGGCAAATCAAAAAGCACAGTAGACTGTCAAAACTTTACTGTACATTACCTAACACAAAGCAAAGAGCGGCCATACTTCTAAATTAATCAACTGAGTATTTGTTTTGAAGTCAGTTTATACAGTCATGACTTTTGGAATACCTTTGTTTTAAAAATATTACTTTCTTTTGATAAGAAATGAAAACACAACTGTTTTACATCTATTTATATACTGGTTTGAACATTTGGCATTTGTCAAATATAATTATAAATTATCCTGAAGTTTAGAAAATGTTTCAAATGCCAGTGAACAACTGCAAAACGTAAAATGATATGGTGTTAATATGCTCATTTGTTTCATATTTTAATTTAGCTACATCGTGGTGGATTTAGCACAGTATATAGGATGGACTTATGAAAATATGAAACCTGGTTTTCAACCAAATCATTGCAACACTGCAAAATTATCTTTCATTCAGGCAAAATATGATAAAACCTATATACAAAAACACCTATTCATTTCAGGTTATTTGCTTTAATCCTCTGTCTGGTACTACACTTAATTCAGAATGCGGTAGCTTGACTCATAACTAAACTAAGCAATAACAACTGTGTAATTTCAGTTCATAAACATTTATGGAGACTTTCACTTAAATTTGAAGACATTTTTAAAACTTTCATTTGACATATAGATCTATACGTGTACTTGGTCCCTTCAGTATACAGAACATATTAATGTCTATGCATTAGAGTGCACACTATAATGTCAAGGTCAAGATTTTCAGGGTGACTAGAACTACTTAGATATAATGTCCGAAACTCTGTCTGAGATTCATTATTTTTGCAGAGCTTACTACTGTTGCACCTTCCTGGTGAGACCATTCATATTACATTTTGATTAATTGTGGCAACTGTTGTAATTAGCTGTTACATTATTCTTGTTGACACCAAATGTCACTTTGAATTTACTGCCACTTAGTTCAAAATAGCTCTCTTGAATCGTTTATTAAATTTATTAAAAGCATATCACATTCCATACAATCAAGTCAAACTTAACAAAACTAAAGTCAATTCAACCCCCACCCATGGGAAAGAGAGACAAGCCAACAGCCAGAATAAAAGTTTTCAGAGAAGTAAAGAGAGAAAGGGGGTCTTTTCCCCAAATATAAATGCTTATTCTAAAATGTCATAGATTAGATCCTGCCAGCTTTTAAAAAAATTTGAACAGATCCTAAGTATAAATTTGATTTTTTCCAAGATAAGTGCCAATAGCCAAGTAAAGGCAATTACAGTTTGTCCTTCTCCACTTTAAGTCCATCTGGGAGGACACCAAACACAGCTGTTAATAGGTTAGGAGAGATTTTCACAGAAGGTCTGCCTGATAGGCATTTAAAGAATTTTGTTCAGAATGGTGTTAATTTGGTACATGGCCAAAACTTGTGGCCTAGTGAAGCTTGAGCTCGATTGCAACGTTCACAGGTTGGGTCTTGCCCTGGGAACATTTTGGACAATTTTAAACGTGATAGATCTGCTTGATAAAAAATTTTAAGTGAAATAATTGAATGCTTTGCACATATGTTGCTAGAGTAGATTCTGTGCATGGCTGCCTTCCAGTCTGTTTCTGAAATGTTGAGTAAGAGATCCTTTTCCCACTGTACTATGGAATCTTTAAAAGGAAGGGACTATAAAATATTTTTTATATATTATAGAAATGCTGTTTGAGTCTTCAAAACTGATCAATATCTCTTCTAGAACAGAAATAGGAGGGACTGAGGAAAATTGGACAGATTTTGTTTAGTAAAGTATCTAATTTGGAGATAGTGGAAAAATTGTGTTGATGGGGGACTAAATTTGGAGTGTAATTGTTCACGGGATGCAAAGACATTATTTATATACAAATCCTTAAATGACTTTGAAATGGGAGCTCAAAATGCCTGGGATATATCAGCATCATCAATGACATACCCAGCATCACACCTTGGTTGTATGAATTTAAAATCGTCACTATTAGACATTTTCTTATGACACTATTATCAACAGACTTATTGATCTGCCTGTGTTTATTTTGTTTTTATCCCAGTGTTTTAATTCTTTACTATATATTGGTACTTAGTTAATACTGAATGTTATTTTTGTTTAGTTACACTTTTATTCTCTATGCTTCTAACTGTAAATTGAATTAAATGACAATGTTATTTAAAGAATTCTAAAGATATATAATAAAAGATGTACAGTAAACTCTCGTTTATCGTGGTTAATCCGTTCCAGACTCTACCGCGATAAATGAATTTCCGCGAAGTAGGATTCTTTATTTATAAATCTAATATGTTCACAGTTAGAGCATAGAAAATCTGTTTACAACCTTCTAAATATGTTTTTTTTAACATTATTAGAACCCTCTAGACATGAAATAACACCCTTTAGTCAAAGGTTTAAACTGTGCTCCATGACAAGACAGAGATGGCAGTTCTTTCTCACAATTAAAAGAATGCAAACATATCTTCCTCTTCTTAAAGAAGTGTGTGTCAGGAGCAGAGAATGTCAGAGAGAGAGAGAGAAAAGTAAACAATCAAAAATCAATAGGGCTGTTGGGCTTTTAAGTGGAAGCACCGCGATAAAGCAGCCGCAAGGAAGGGATCAATGTGAAGGTAGTCTTTCAGCATTTTTTAGAGGAGCATCCGTATCTTCTAAGCAAACAGCCTCTGTGCAAACAGCCCCTCTGCTCACACCCCCTCCGTCAGGAGCAGAGAATGTCAGAGAGAGTGAGAGAGGCAGAGAAAAGCAAACAATCAAAAATCAATATGTGCTGTTAGAGCTTTTAAGTGTGTGAAGCACCGCGAGGGAAGCATATCGTATATCAAGGAGTTTTATTTAAAACGTAATACGTGCTCTGATTGGGTAGCTTTTCAGCCATCCGCCAATAGGGTCTCCTGTCTGAAATCAACTGGGCAAACAAACTGAGGAAGCATGTACCATAAATTAAAAGACGCATTGTCCGCAGAAATCTGCGAACCAGTGAAAAATCCGTGATATATATTTAGATATGCTTACATTTAAAATCCGCAATGGAGTGAAGCCGCGAAAGTCGAAGCACGATATAGCGAGGGATCACTGTATTTTGCTCTCCATCAAGACAACAATATCTTACAATTATGGGAGGGTTTACTATTTTTAAATAGCCCACTTGGACTACATATTATCACATATAGCCCCAATCCAATATGTAATCAAAATGGAATATGCCCATCCTGATATCATCTTTTGAGTACTACATTTGAAATATTCTGATTTGCTAGACCATAGATTGTGCGCATTCTTTTATATTTTACTGTACATCTTTACTTTACCTGAGTATTTTTATTAATAATTTGTAACGTATGTATTACAGTGAACCCCCCTTTCAGGGGTAGTAATGTTTACCTCGACCCTTAAAAATTTTTCTTAGTTTTCAAAGTTTATGCTTCGCAGTGGGTTTGAGTTGTTTCCACTGAGTTCCACTTTCACATGTTGTGCTTACATTATGTTCCACTTAGATTTTTAATCCAGAAAAATATTTCTGGTCTGTTATTGTATATATTGACAAATAGTCTTTTTCCTGTTTTAAGAAAGCTGTAAATGTAAAAGTTCATTGTAATTTTTTGAACTTGTTTTCAAATTTTTTATTGTTAAATTCAAAGTAAAAGCAAGTATTTTTTCTCAACATGGTATTCACATATAGGTTCATTTCTGTTTGTCAATTAGGAAAAAAGTGAAGTGTGAATCCAAAAAAATAAGATATAAAATCAAACCCGTTGCACTTCTGATTGCCCAGAGTTACCCAGAAGTTAATTACTTAATGGACAAATAGTAATATTATTATGGTGTCCTAACCTGTAACTTCTACATACTATGCTATTCTAAATTAATACATAGTAATTAACTTGCCTGGGGTAAAAAGGTCCATACAGATGATAGATAGACACAGAATGGGGCAACAACACTTCCGATGCGACACATCATGCTCCCACTTCCAACAGCAAGAGAGCTATAAAAAAGATTTAAATTCAAAACAGGCACTTAATAGTTCTAAATGAAAATATTTATTTACATACAACATAAATGTACAAAATTCCAGTATTACTAGCAATGCAGTGTAAATTGCACTTTAAATACCTGCCACAAGTACGAAAACATTGATACAGCTTCCCAATGCCATATTATCCAGTGCCACATACAGTATATGCTATTAATGATGTGCACATGGTGCTCTCTTTGCAAGTTGTTTCATTAGGCACATTAATAATTGTACAGGGCAAAGCAGCAGGCATCTAAATGTTCAATATATCATTTTTTCTAATTATTTTAATTTTTCAGTTACCTATCTCGGTTCTGTGAAAAAGCCAATTAACTTAGAAAGAACTCTGCACATTTCAAATCATAATAATAATCATGACATTGTTCATGCCAGACCATAAATATTTTTCCATATAGTTTCCTTAAAAAATACAAGTACATATTTGTGTCATATATTGTCTTCAATAACACCCACATTCAATTAATAATTGACACAGCTATCCCAAATATCTTTGGTAATAGGTCAAAAGGCATTACATGGTTTAAGAGTTTTTGTCTTTTTATCTTATCCTTCCCATGTTTATGGAAAGTTTAAATTTTATAGACCAATCATTATATTGCTGACAGACAGATCAAACTCCCATTAACTATTACTTATGTTATCAACTTCGTAAATTCATCACTTCTTATTTTAATCTGGTTTGGATGTGTTTTCTTAAATAGTAATCAAGATTTTGACTTTTTTTTGGGGGGTCTTTCAAGCATGGTTTTTCTGAATTTGTTAATTATCCTTTGTATGCCAGGCCTTGAAAAGCAAGTGATGTGCTATGGGCTTATCTCACCCATGCTAAGTAAGAGACCTAGCTGCTAAATAAATAGAAAGCTCTACTTACAGTATAGCCTTGAGTGAACTGTCAATCCTTGCAATATATTATATAATCTATAAAAGGCCATCTCAAAAACCAAAGTAATTTAATCTCTGTGTAAAACAAATTTGCTATAATTTCAAGAAAAAAAATCCTTATGTTCATATCTAATCATGACCACTTCTCTCAGTTAATTTTACCTTCCTCTAGAAAATTATTATAAAAAAAATGTATTCAGTCCCTTACCGTATAACAGTGGGATACAGCTCACACGTGTACAAGTAAATGAGGCCAAAGGCTATTGCAATAGCAAACTTTCCAGTCATGCTTAATACAATCACCAATGTTTCACTTGTCTGTAAAAAGGGCACAGAAACACATTTACCTTTTTTGCTATTACAGTAGCTCTATTATTTAATAATGTTATAAATTATAATAATCATTAACTGATTCCTAAATTCAGAATTGTACGTATGATTTCACTTAGTTATCCTGCTTCACAGCCTTTCTCTTAGTACTAAATACTGTACAGTGTAAAAAAAAAGAATCTTCCACTGTTACAGTAAATACATACTTAAGGTTATTTCTTGCTTTTTTGCTCTTTATTTTTTTGCTTTTCTAAATAACAGTATAATTACCAGAAAAAATACTGTGAGCCTAGTAATTTCTTTACTTATTTTAAAATGTCACAGAATAAAGAAGTCATTGTTCAAAATCATCCTTATGCCTAGGTAAGCAGGCTTTCAAGGGAAGAATGATAAATATGTTTTCCAGTATATGGAAAATGCCTGAACATCTACCAGATAGATTCAAATCTAATGACACATACTGACAGCAATAAGCTGAAAGGAATGCTAAGGCTTAAGTGACAATGCAAAAATTATATCAAAGAGCAAGAAATAGTAATGGCCCTTGAATCACTGGAACACAAGGCATTGTGAACATTATTTTCACAACAATAGGGAATGTTTCACTGAATGTTAACATCACCTTATTTCTCTTTGAATGTCGCTAGAAGCCATTTAACAGGAATACGCAATAAACCATGGCATGTTCTACCCTTCTACTCTACTGATAAGAAGTTTGTTTCTTGTGGTGAACTGATGCTTTTGATTTAGTTTACAACAGTAAATTGTTTTGATTTGTTATTTTAAATTACAGATCATTTTAGTGAGTTATGCCACTAAAAAAGCTATAAAGTGTGAGTCATATGCACAGAAAAGAAAACTATTCAAACATGGATTTACAGAGAAGATGTCCATTATAAAATCTACATCTTTTGGAAGGCTTCATGGTTGCAAATATAGTATAAGCTGCCAAAAACTGAACCCATCCACCCACCCATTAATTTCTTAACTTGGTTAATCTAGTATAGATTTGAGGGACCAGAGTGTATTCAGTCGCTAGGTAGGAATCAGAGAGCAGTGAGGCATCAGTGCTAACCACCATGCCCATTCTCCACAAAAAAATATAATAGCCCCCAAACCGCAACTTACACTGTGCAAGTAAGAAATTAAAGTTTAGCAACACTAATGAAACTTAAAATAAAATATGTATAAAAACTAAACTCGGCCAAAATTTTCAAATAAAATTATACATCCATTAATACAACAAATACATATACAGCAAATAACCATTACAGGCATAATAATTATAAACATGAATTTTAACTATATATACTAACACAATATTGTATATACAGTATTACAATAAAAATGTTAAAATTTTATGATGATTAGTAATGTAACAATTTAGTTTAGAGCTGAATTATTAAAACAACATTATAAATGTTCTCGGCCATAACAACCTTTCAAAATCAAAACAAAGGTTTGCATTTTAATGTAAATAAATAAATAAATAATGGAAACATTTTTAACTAATGAAAATAATGCAGCTATATAGAAGGAAACACCTCTTTTTCAGTGTATATGTAATGCTTGCTGTTTAAATATGCATGGTTCACCAAGATATTATAAATATTTTGTATTATACTAAAATATATGTTTAAGGTTGTTTGAAATTACCTCAAGTTAAAATCATGAATGATGCCCACTCAGAACGAGACTGTATTAGGACTTGAATTACATATACCTGAAGTACTAAAAAATTAACACTTATAGAACTAAAAAAAAAATAATTGACCCACACTGTTCTGGTTGAATAGCAAAATTAAATTAAGACCTTTTTAGATACTTGGGAAAACATTTTCTCTTTCTCTGTGTCTTTTTTTTCTATGTAACAATTTCCAAAAGTGTGTAGCTGTAAATTGACCTAAATGTGTCTTCTTGGGAGTGCCAGGGCACAGGCATCACAATGCACTGTCTAAGGCTGTCTCTTCCTCTTTTGCTCAAAAATACTTAATTAGGCTTAAGGAACCCATTACCCCATAATGGAATAAAATGAGTGTTTAAGTCAAGCAAAATCATAAATTTAAATAGTATGACCTGTGATTTATGCACTAACCAAACCACCTAAAAAAACTACAGAAATATGTGGCTTTGTGTTAATACTTAATAGTATCATGACGGATGCATAAGTGGTTTGTGTCTGAATTATGTTAGTAAAAAATAATTTGAAATAAGTTTGTTTTGGAAGCTATGAACATTTGACAAATTCTATAAACAGAATCAGTGAATTATCTGTACCTGGGGCACTACAGTAATTAGTCCACATGCTACTCCACTGAGTATAAGTGATGGTGCCAGTATGTTTCTTCTTCCTAGTTTGTCCATCGCAAAACAGGCAACAATATAGGAAGGAAGCTCCACAGCCCCTGTCAATTGAAAAACTGAACATTTTTAGGGTGGTGATAGTCATGCCATACCTAATTGGCAAACAACAGGAACAACATTGTAGTTTTCCTAAATTATTTGTAGTCAATAGAAAACAAAAGGAAAAAAGACAAAATTGAATAATAATTAGACCAAACATGAACAAATCACAACATTTTGGCAGTTTCTATATAAATGTTTGCGTTGCAAAAATAACTTTTTAACCATCAAAGGCAAATTAAATGGTAATCATATATGTAATGTAACTTCTGTATTCATGTTTTTTGTTGCATAGGTTTTGTTGCAATCTAATAAACTAGCACTCTCAAACTTAGTTTTTGGAACCCCATCTGTGTTCCAACCAATTTCACTGTTTAGTTGGGCTCCTCGTCAAATTACACAACCGGTTACATTCCTGTTTCTTTGTTTTGGGATCAATTTATTAAGTACAAAACTAAGTTTGATAATTTTTATTAGTATGTAGCAAGTATTTATGAATGTTACATGGGGTTAATTTAGTGTTGTTTTAGTTTTGTTGTTTTATAAGTTTGTTTTTAAGATTTTCATCATCATCATAAGCATCATATATTTTATCCTGCTTTTCCAGGTGTTGTAGCTTTTTATCCATCATTTATTAATGACCACATTTGTAAGTCTGATGCTGAAGTAGCTGCAATCTTTCAGCATTTGGTGTCTTTTGTCTGTGTTGCTCATTGTTAATTATCTTTTTTGATACAATTAAAAGAGCAGAATACATAAAAAAGGAAAATTAACAGGAAAACAACAGAACACAGTGAAGCATTTAAAGTTACAGCCGAATTACAAATATTTTCAGATGTCTTATAAATGTAAAGATCACGCTGCTGTGCTTTTTTGAAAGCAGAGTAAAAGAAAAGAAAAAAAGACAAATTGAATGAGATCAGTTTGAGGGAAAAAGACTCACTGATTGTGAAACTGTCTGGAACAAAAATGTGCAGCTGCATGGGGTCCCCAGGACTCATTTTTAGAATCACTGTAATTGTCTATGTGGAGACAGCACATCTCCCAGAGCTTTTTGTGGTATTCCCTGGGTCCACCTTTTTCTTTTGACATTCCAAAGATGTGCAGCTTAGGATCAGTCAGTGTGTCTACATGCACACACACACACACGTATTTGGTTTATGCGAATAACCAGATTAAGGCAGAAACCTGGTTTCTTAATAATCTGTGTTTACATGTGCAAGAATTTGGGACGGATTGGTGGCTGTGAGGCTAAAGATTTGCGCTGGTATCCTGAAGGTTGCCAGTTTGAATCCCTGTCACTGCCAAAAAGAGGTCCTACTCTGCTCTTAACCTTCAATTGCTCCAGGGGTGCTGTACAATGGCTGACCCTGCGCTCTGACTCCAAGGGGTATGCGAAAACTAACAAATTCCTAATACTGTACAAGAAATTGTATAAGGCGAAATAAAGAACAAAAAAAAAATCTTCTGCAGTTCTTTGGCAAAATGCTTCACCAACATCATTTAAACTGTGCAAAAAAAACAATTAAAATGTCATCATCGGCCAATGTGAATTTCAAAATATGCATTACGCCTGTGATAATTTTCTTGTGTTTTATGAATATATTTAGTCATATTGCCTCTTTACAGATTTCTGTTACTGGATTGATAACAGCAAAGTCTTTTCTGCTTGGCTGTGCGAATGAGCCATGCTAAGGACCTGCTACATGTGTTTACTGACTTACATCTAGTGCTGCTACAATACTAACAACACAGGTATTTTGTCTTCAGGAAAATAACAATTACATTAGGTTACTCATTACTTTAAAAAATAATCGGACTTGGCAATGTATATTATGTTTACCATGTCACTGCTTTCGAGATTGTGTTGCTGAGTTTAGCCCTGTACATTCAGTTCAATGACATAAACTTTGTGATTTCTGAAATATTGAGATAGATTATTTTAACCAGGAGAGGGAATAATGCTATCATCTGAATATTTGCCTCTAGAAATGTTTTTTGTTTACTCTTCTACCCATGCCTGCTGAAAGCATGTGCAAAGCTAATACATGCGCAGACTACTGATTTCTGTGAATAAATGGGATATTGAAGCACGTTAAACGTGCTAATTGTCAGTACTAGAATAACTGAATGTGTTTGTTTACATGAGCATGTTCTGTCCAGACCATAATTGAATTAAAAAGGTTCAAAACTATTGAATGGGTTTGTTAAGACAGAATGTTCCTTTAGTAATCCCATTTCAGTTATCTGTCAGTGTTTTTGTAAATAATGCAGTCTAGTCTCTTACAACTATGATTCATTTATTTCAGTTTCAGAAGGCTTCAGCTAAGAACGACACTCTGTAAAGGCATTTTGAGTAGTTGTGCAGTAAGCCATATTATAAACCTAGAAGTGTAAATGAATTAAAAACCTTAGAGGGCATGTGCACAAGTTTGCCTTTGAGGCTATATAATTTAAAAATTGTTAAAACAGTGACATCAAAAACAAAACAAAAAACCAATGACAAAATAGTGGATGTTGGATGATTAGAGAGTGGTCCATCTTTTGGAAAGTGCATATGCCTTTTAACATAAAACGTATTCCTTCAAACATATATCAGTACATGAATACACAGAATTTGACCTACAATGGATTAAAATTAAAAAATACATAATATAATTGGATTGAGTGTTTGCTGTTTATGTCTTCTTTTTGGATTTAGATTTAAAATAATACATACCACTAAAGCATAAGACAAATTTATACCCTTATCTGTCCTTGGCAGATTTAATAATATGAATAGGAAGATAATAAACAAATTTTAATGACAGATTTTTACATTGGTGAAAAACTATTTTAATAGACACTGAATCAATGTTATATTTATAGAAGACTTGTTAACAAAGCCAACCAGAAACACTTCTGTCTTCATCAGTAGTAAACCATAAAAACACATAAAATACATACATAAAATAATATTTAGCCACATTGTATAATTCTCAGATTTTCTATTTGTGGGCCATTCAATGCAAAACATGTGTATAGATGAACAGTTTACATTTTTCTGCTTATGTTCAATGTGGCTTTGCCTTCCTGGAGATTGTGTGCAGAACCTATGCCCCACTGAACATTAATAAATGTAAATGATACAATGATAAAGAAATAAATAACTAATATTTTTTCTGATATGTTATCTTTTTCCTTTTTTAGAATGAGGGTGAGGTTTATTTAACAAACAAGAGCATGCCTACCTTATTGCTGAAATTCTGTTTCTCTTTTCATTGACCACATTAGAAGTCACACTGGAGTTTCTCACTGTACATACTAGTGCACAGGGGCTGATAGGAACTTGTGTTCTATTTTGAGGGAGAGGGTGTGACATATCTGGCACTTTATAGATCCAGTTCAGTTATGGAGAAAATGCACTTTTTCTGAAGTCAGGGAAATGCTGGATTAACTGTGGTCATACTAAAAGTTTGTATCATACATAAATAAAAATCTTGTGTCATGCAAACCACTCATGGAGGTTGTGGCCCTGCCCTTTGAAGCCTGTCAGCTCTGAAGACAACACCTTTGAATTTTTCTTTTCCAGGATGATGTAAAGGTACTCATACATCTTTGACATTTATTAAGTTTCTACAATATAGTTTCTACAAGTTCAATCGAAAATTTGCTGAAAAATGCCCAAAAAACATGGAACATGCTTGAAAAACTCTTCCAAAACTCAATTAAAATACTTAAAATATGCCAGAAAACACTGGAAATTTACAATTCCGGTGTGAATGAGCCCACAGAGTGTTAGAGAGAAAAGAGATTACCAGTGAGGTCTGCTGGGTTGATAGATTGAGGGCCCTGTCCACAACATAAGCAGGGTATCCTCTATTCATGAACAAACTCTTCATTCTGAGTGCTTCATTACAGAAGTCATCATCATTGCTACAGAGTCTGCAGAATTTAGGGAACCATCAGAGGTAGAGAGGTAGAGTGTTTAGTGTGCTGGGGATGAAAGAAGCTGTAAAGAAGGCAACTGTTTGAGTTAGTTGGCTTGTAATAGATAAAGGTTTTAGGTTCCAGAAAAGCTGACAGAATGATTGATGTCAACGAATGACTCAAGGACTGTGTTTCTAATGTGGATGTGAGCAACACTGGACCACCACAAGGAACAGCTCTATCTTGTTTTCTGTTCATTATATCAATATGCTCTTAAAGAAAGCATGAACAGATATGGGACACACTCTCAACCCACTGAAGGTAGTAGTGGAAGAGAGAATGAAGACAATACACAACAAGAATACACTTTTATTGTGCCTCACTATGACTACTCTCTTGTCATAATCCAGGATAGATGTTTTTATCTTTTTTGTAATTTGTGTTTATGTGCTTCAGGGGATTGTTGTTTGTTCTACTATTACTATATTTCTTGAGCTTCTATAAAAGTGGAATTTCCCTTTTGGACAAATAAAGCACTGTCTATCTGTCTAACTATTCTACCGTATATACTCGTGGATAAGTTCTCCCACGGATAAGTCTGGACTTGATTTTACAGTATAATTTCTGGTATTTTATAATGACGGTTATATAAATCGAATGCGGAAAACTCATGCAATTGGTACATAATTGGGATCATGACATACTAACGCCCACCTGAGAGAGTAACCACAATGCGCACAGCATTTTTTTCTATGTGGGTGCGGCAATGCGCTGTATCAGCACGTGCTCCTAACTCCTCTCTCTCTCTCTCTATCTCTCTATTGTGCCTACGAGACCATGCGGTAATTTCAAACTATTCCGAAGCAACGTTTGCACTGATTTGTGTTTTTTGTATCTCACACCCTCATACACCATAAGAGCTTCCCTTATCTACGATGAAGCGTTCGATCAGAAGAAAATATGAAGCTGGTTTTAAATTAAACGTCATTGAAGTAGCGAAAGAAATTGGTAACTAAGCTGCTGTAACAAAATTCGATGCATCTGAGAAGCTGACGCAAGATTGGAGGAGGCAAGAAGATGTAAAAAAAAAATTTTAATTAAGCGTCGTATTTTTGAACGGGTGTATAAGTCAGGGTCTGATTTTATGATCGATTTTTTGTGTTTCAAGACCCGATTTAAATGCGAGTATATATGGTATCTATTCTGCAACTGAACAACTGAAATATAAGTGAGTGTTCCAGGCAATTATAGAGCAACTGAGCAGACCAAAGGGCAGCTGACGTAATCATATTTAAGGGGATATCATTTCTCACAGGAAAGTATGGCAACACAAAGCTCTCCAAGCATGACTTAGTTAGTGGAATCTATCCAGAAATTTGTCACCTGTTCTCAGAGGAAGAACAGAATGAGATAATGAAGGATATGACAAAGTGATTTAGGAATTGAAAGTACTTCACAAATGGTACTGGTTTGATGAGTCAGTAAACTGTATGGTGAAACCAAAGTGAAGTCATGAGCATTAGCATTATGAATATATGTCTGACAGTCAGGGCATTTTGGATACAGAGAGGAGATATGCAGGTAGAACTAAATGACCTTTACAACATATTGTAAAGAAACCACTGGGATCCAATATATTAATGTCCATGTTAATTTTGAAATTTTTGAATATGTCACCTCAATCTCACTTTGCTTAAACTTTAAGGATTCAACTACTTCAATCTTTTTTCATACCTCATACACCCCACAGTTCAGGACTTTCTCTAGTGCTGCTATGATTTTTTTAATACAGAGACCTAAACTGCACACAGTATATTCCAGATGAGACTTCACATATGCATTGGCTGGCTTAAGCATAACCATACTTGACTTCTATTCTACGCCTACTATGTAAATTAATTTAGTTTTAGACTCTTAACTAGCAAAATACCTGCGCTTCGCAGCGGAGAAGTAGTGTGTTAAAGAAGTTATGAAAAAGAAAAGGAAACATTTAAAAAAAAACATAACATGACTGTCAATGTAAGTGTTTTGTCACTGTTATGAGTGTTGCTGTCATATATATATATATATGTATATATATATATATATATATAGCAAAATACCCGCACTTCACAGCGATGTCGTGTGTTAAAGAAGTTATGAAAAAGAAAAGGAAACATTTTAAAAATAACGTAACATGATTGTCAAAGTAATTGTTTTGTGTATTTGGCGGCAGCGTCACGAAGTTGTTTTCGTCTAGCTGCATCAGAAAATGTACCACGACGTTTGACACTCCTCCTTTTTACTGTTTTCTCACATCTTGGATTGCTGCTGTCATAATTGGTTTGAGTCTACATATATATATATATATACATACATATATACATATATATATACATACCTATCTACATCATATATACACACACATACACACACACAAATTATATATATGTGTGTGTGTGTGTGTGTGTGTGTGTGTATATGTATATACAATGTAGATAGGTGTGTGTGTGTGTATATATATATATATATATACACATACATACAAACATACACACAGGTATATATATGTGTATATATATGTATGTGTCTATATGTGTGTGTATACAGTCATGTGAAAACATTAGGACACCCTTTGAAAGCATGTGGTTTTTTGTAACATTTTTAATAAATGGTTATTTCATCTCCGTTTCAACAATACAGAGAGATTAAAGTAATCCAACTAAACAAAGAAAACTGAAGAAAAGTCTGAAAAAGATCTTCTGTAAATGTCATTCTACAAAAATGCCTATTCTAACTGAGGAAAAAGATAGGACACCCTCACATGTATTCCCTCTTAAATTGGCTCAGATCTCACACAGGTATATCACACCAGGTGCACATAATTAGTAGATCGTTACTCTGCATGTTGAATGAGGCTTGCCCTATTTAAACCTCAGACATTTAGTTTGGTGTGCTCCTGACTGTTGAAGTGAGAGTGAGCACCATGGTGAGAACAAAAGAGCTGTCAGAGGACTTCAGAAAAAAGATTGTAGCAGCCTATGAGTCTGGGAAGGGATTTAAAAAGATCTCAAAAGATTTTGAAATCAGCCATTCCACTGTCCGGAAGATAGTCTACAAGTGGAGGGCTTTCAAAACAACTGCCAACATGCCCAGGACTGGTCGCCCCAGCAAGTTCACCCCAAGAGCAGACCGCAAGATGCTAAAAGAGGTCTCCAAAAACCCTAAAGTGTCATCTCGAGAACTACAGCAAGCTCTGGCTACTGTTGATGTAGAAGTACATGCCTCTACAATCAGAAAGAGACTGTACAAGTTTAACTTGCATGGGAGGTGTGCAAGGAGGAAACCTTTGCTTTCCAAGAGAAACATCGAGGCCAGACTGACATTTGCCAGAGATAAAGTTGACAAAGACCAGGACTTCTGGAATAATGTTCTTTGAACAAGAACCGTCTCACTGCAGTTATTTCAGCCAAAGGAGGTAACACTCGCTATTAGGGGCAAGGGTGTCCTATCTTTTTCCTCAGTTAGAATAGGCATTTTTGTAGAATGACATTTACAGAAGATCTTGAAAAGACTTTTCTTCAGTTTTCTTTGTTTAGTTGGATTACTTTAATCTCTCTGTATTGTTGAAACGGAGATGAAATAACCATTTATTAAAAATGTTACAAAAAACCACATGCTTTCAAAGGGTGTCCTAATGTTTTCACATGACTGTAGCTTTGGTCACTGAGTGCAAGGGAAAAATAATAAAATGTAGTCTATAAGTTATTAAACAGTAAACCATTAACATTTTAAGAAGTACAGGTACATTGAGCACTACTGGAGTGGTTGCGGGTAAACTACATTTTAAAGACGGTGCAACAGAACAGGTAAGTAGTACTAACAGCAGCTAAAATGTATATGGATCATCTCTCGGTAGTTGATCCCTTTTGAAAGGCACTACACAACGGCTGTGGTATAGAAATTACATTTTCTATGTGAATGTCCAAATTTCTGCCTCTGGTAATGTGCCTTACCGTCATTACCAGCAGTTAACGAAAATTAGTTTTGTGTCCTCTGCAGTGTTAAGAGAGAAAGGCTTTGGTTTGGGATAAAAGGAAAAAAGGTGTAAAGAAAGGAAAGTTATCTTTTTCTTTTATATAGTATAGAGAGATGTGTTCGCTGACAATATGAGCACCTTTTGGGGACCGTCGTGGTGGGTCTTGTGTAGACTGGTGAGACGTCTCTGCCATTAATCGGCTGTGATGGCACTGTCAGTCCTCCACTCCTGTGCGTGTCTTCATAATCCGAGCTGATGACCTCATAATCGTATTCGTGCAAAATAAAGTGTGAATCGCCTTAATATTAGTTTGCCGCAGTGTAGAAAAGGGGTCCCGTGTTTGCACTTGTCTGGGCTATAGCTCAGGGGAAGGATGAAAAAAATTAAAGTGCTCACTTTGACTTAAGGCAGAAGCGCAGTCAGCGTCTCAAAGGCCGGCACAGCTATGCGGCGGCGCCGCTGCTCGACTTTCGCTGGGCAGGAGACCCCATTTTTTGCAGACTCGTTCACGTGATCAAAAGTCTCAGCGCTCTTTGGAGATCATTATATATATATATATATATATATATATATATATATATATATATATATATATATACCCTCGCAGCGGAGAAGTAGTGTGTTAAAGAAGTAATGAAAAAGAAAAGGAAACATTTTAATAATAATGTAACATGATTGACATTGTCATGAGTGTTGCTGTCATATATATGCCTGCCTGAATAAGTCACCCTCGCTTCGCTCTTACTTTTTTACTGTTCATTTAATCATGGCTAGTGGCGGAAAAATTATAAAATGGAAGGAGGATTACACTGAGTATGGCTTTACCAAAACAATTATTGATGGCGACTCGATTATTCATAAAGCTTCAATTGGTGATCTGTTTTTCTGTGTTAACCTTATATTTTTTCATACTTCTTCTCAAACCAAGGGGGTGCGAGGGTAAAATGAATCGAGAAGAAAAGGAAACATTTTAAAAATAACGTAACACGATTGTCAATGTAACCTTTTGTAAGTAGTGCCTGGAGGATTCGGAGTGTGGAGAAACTCTAGAGACAGCGTGTGTATTAACTTGTGGATTTTTCTGTGAGTATTTGGTGGCAGTGTGACGAAGTTGCTTTGGAAGACGGCGTTAGCCGCGGAGCTCAGCTCAGAGCAAAATGAGGTTAATAGGAGGGAAGATGATGACGTCACTCCTCCACCCGCCTTAACTGTCAATCCCCTCACAAACACAGTCTCTCAGAATTTGCATAAGCACAGCCTTTGACCAGCAATTTGAACTTAGTTAGAAAAAAAACTGTCGTTTTACCCTGCGACCTCTCATTAAATCTTGTACCCCGGATTAGCCGTGGGCATGACAAACGCCAGCGGAAGCCTGTCTATGAACTTAATTTAAACTTTAAGTTTACACCGTGATTTGTTTCAGAAGTATCTGCAAGCATGAATATTCTTGTAGAGTATGTGTCACTCGCTCGCTTCTTATTGTTTCGCTGCCTTCTCAATTGTATAATGCATGTTTTCTTGTTGTAGCTCTTCCTAGTTTTCTACGTAATGCGTTGACAGTCAGTTCACGTGATTACGTGGGAGGCGTGATGATGTCACACAAAACCACGCCCCCCACGGCCATCGAGCTCAACTCCATTACATTATATGGAGAAAAATAGCTTCCAGTTATGACCATTACGCGTAGAATTTCGAAATGAAATCTACCCAACTTTTGTAAGTAAGCTGTAAGGAATGAGCCTGCCAAATTTCAGCCTTCTACCTACACGGGAAGTTGGAGAATTAGTGATGAGTCAGTGAGTGAGTGAGTGAGTCAGTCAGTGAGTCAGTGAGTCAGTGAGTCAGTCAGTCAGTGTGGGCTTTGTCTTTTATTAGTATAGATTGCATTTGTACACAGTATAGATGGTGACAAGTAAACTATGACTCCAAGGTCCTTCTCATTAGATGTACTTTCAGCTTTCAGACCCAAATTTTGTATTCAAATCTTACATTTGTATTCCTACTTGTACAACCCCAAATCAGAAAAGGTCATTGACGGTATGGAAAATACCAATTAAAAAATGCAGTTTTATTTCATTGCAGACAGCATGAAACCAACATATTTCATGTTTTGTCTGATCGACTTCATTTCATTTGTTAATATACATCAATTCCTGCATTTCTGGCATGCAACACATTCCAAAAAAAGTTGGAGCAGAGGCAAGTTATGGGTAGTAACGACGTAAAATAATTAAATAATGATGTGGTTTCAAAAATGTGATGTCAATTAGTTATTGTAATCATAATTTGATACATAAGCAATATCCACAAAAGGCTAGAGTTTTTGAGGAACAAAGTTGGGCAGAGGATCTCTAGTTTGTCAACAAATGCATGAGAAAATTATTGTGTTTTAAAAAACACAATGTTTAAAAACAGTGTTGCTCAAAGAAAGATTGCAAGGGATTTGCATATCCCCCCCTGCAGTAGATAATATAATTAAATGATTCATGGAGATAGGAAGAATGTCAGTGCATAAAGGGCAAGGGCCCAAGCATAAGCTGAAAACACACGATCTCCGATCCCTTGTAAGGCACTGCATCAAGATACATCATTTATTGATAGCTGATATAAACACATGGGCAAGGGATTACTTTGGCAAACCTTTGTCAAGCACTACAATACGGAGTTACATTCATAATTGCCACTTTACTGTGCAAAAAAGAAGCTTTAAGTTAACATGTCCAGAAACAACACCAACTTCTCTGGGCTCAGAGGCATCTGGGATTGACCATCACAAAGTGGAAACGTGAATTGTAGTCAGATGAATCAGTATTCCAGATTTTTTTTTGAAAGAATGGGATGCCATGTGCTCTGGACCATTGAGGAAAAGGATTATCCAGATTGTTATCAGCAACAAGTTCAAAAGACAGGCTCTGTCATGGTATGGTGTTTTCTCAGTGCCCTTGGCAAAGATAATTTATGTGATGGCAGCATTAATGAAGAAAAGTACATTGAGATTTTAGAGGAATATATGCTGCCTTCAAGGTGACATCTTTTCTGGGATGTCCATGCATTTTTCAACAAGACAATTCAAAACAACATTCTATGTGGAGAATGTTGTAGCAAAAAATGCAACAATGATGACCCCGTATTGTTGCACACCTTAAAACGTGTTTGCAGGAAGAATGGGATAACATAACACGAGTCATAGGTCATGAATGAGTTCCTTTCCTCCGTATTCATCCACGTCAAAACTAGTTTGTAAGTAAAAAATAAAAATTAATTGAAATTACTTGAAAAAACAAATGTCTGGATTTTTTGTGTTTGTTTGTGTCTGCAGAACGTATTTTCACATTTTCACTTAAAATTATAGCACTTCTTTTAACATAATATGATTCATAAAACATTCAATAATGATTAATTAGAGTGATTTTCTTCTTATATAATGTCATCTAATCATTATTGAGACATTGTCTTAAAATAATCATTACATGTATTTCTTTTTCATATTGTCATTGTAATTATGGCAATAATTATGTCTGTAATTATGTTTTAAAACGTTAAAACTGGTTTATTTTAACAGCTGTTTAATTTACTAAAGGTTTACCCGCAGTTTAACTCAAGGTGAATAATCAATTATACTCTGATTTTACTGTTTTGATTGTTTGTGTTATTACATCATTACATTTTTATGGTATATAGAATTTTTTTTTCCTTGATTTAAAGCTTGAAATTTCTCTAAACAGATTCATGTTTATATTTTGATAATGGCATGAGTTACAAAGACTGTCTATGCAAGGCATTATTTGAAATTAGTATAGAAACTTATGAATGTCTTAGAAGGTGAGATTTAACTGCATTTCACAGATGTTTACACTTCCATACACTGGCACAATCTATTTAAGGGGTTCCCAAACTTTTTTAGGCCAAAATCCCCTAAAATTATCTTTTTGAACCCCTGACTAAACTCAACACAATGATGCGGCTCATGACCGTGATTACTAATAACAGCAGTCACACAGCATGAGTTTGAATAATAGTAGCCTATTACTTAAAACAAATGCTTAAATACAGATGGCTATTGACACATATGTAATGAAATGTCACATGACACATCTATGCCAGTGTTCTCAACCCTTTTTTCTTGGTTACTACCTCCAGAAATTGAAATGTTTTGAAGTACCATCATTTGTTTGGTTTAAAATTGTTAAGTACTGAACTCCTACTAGGCACAACCAAAGGTGATATTTCTTTATCCCTCAACCAATATTGCATTTGAGGATTATAACAAAGAATTACAGATAGTTATTTGTGTGGTTATGTGTCTTTTAATTTGTGTTATGCATGCCAAATTCTTTTTTAAATATAAGAACAGTAGTTTAGTTTGATTTGGAATTAAAATGAGAAAACCTAAACTTTCAATACTTTTAATATACAAAACAATACAGGTACACATGAATTTAGTTCAAGAGAAGGAGAAAAACAACTCATAAGTTGCATACAGCCTCTGGCCAGAAAAGAGGAAAATAACTGACAAAAGATTGCAAAACAATGTGAAGGCTAAGCTGGCACAAAGGGTCTTTATGTTGAGTTTCATTTTTAATGATACTAAGCATAGTACAATAGAGAGCACTTACCTGTTAAGAGGCTCTCTTTTGCAAAAATCCATTGTTCCTGGGGGCTCTTGATTCTGGCATGGATTGGCACAATTTGCAGGGGGAGTGAGAGGGAGAAGTGGGAGACTTCCAGTTTGCAAGTGTGGTGAACACAGATGAGAAGAACGGAGTCAGATGGCAGAGACAGGAGTGGAGTTTTGCAGCAGAAGCACTATGAGACGGAGTAGTGGAATTGAATTGGAATTGATTTTTTTAAGAGCATGATCCCAGTTTGACAACAATTTGCTAAAATTCTAAATATTTCCTTTACAGCTTGAACAATAGGGATTCAGATGTTCTCATTTCCTCTTCCTAATTAACGCTTCAATTATTTTTATTATATCAATTGAAATTTATCTAAACATTTGCCAGCAGTTCATATTTTACTGGTGGGTAAAGTGATTTGCTTAGGGTTAGGATTAGGAATGAATCACTAACTATGGAAAATGCCCTTATACTGTAATGCAAAAGGTGTATAGTTTTCTTATCAAACAACAGTGGTAGCTGCATGCAATTTATTTTTTAAAAGCTACTACAAGCAGTTTTTTATTTTAAATATTAAATCTTTAATCATTACTTTTATTAAATTTAGGCCAGGATTTATTCGCTGGCTTATGTTTATTTTGCATTTCATTGTGGATTTTGTTCAATCTGTACCATTATTTTTCATCTTTGTATATTATTACTGTTGAGTTTATTTATGCTTTCCATAATTGTATAATTATGCACGCCATAATGTTCTTTTTTGCCCCCTGTCTTTTGTGGGTGGGGCCACCCAGATGTTGCTGATGCTGAGACCTCCCCCTGGCTATACATTCTGCCAGAAAAGGTGCATCAAGAGCAGTTAATTGAGGTTTGTGTGAGTTTGCAGTATTACTGTTTATAGTTGGATATTCTAGTTATTTTGATTATTTTTCTGTGTTTTCTAGTTTTGTAATTTTGAATTATGAATTGGTACTTGTATGCTTTGGATTGCCCTTTAGGCAACTTCTTTTTTGCTCTTTTGAGCACCATTTATTGTTTTTCTGTTTGATAAATAAATATTCATTTGTAAAGATCCTCATTTTGGATCATCACGGTTTTGCTTCCTCACAAGGTATTTTGATTTATTTTGGAAAATAAGGAGTATTTTGAACACTGAAAGCAAGTTTCCCCATCTTCTGTTGCTTTAGGATGAAGTCTACTAATAGTAGTTTGGAGTAAGCTGAACTGGGTGAGCCGATTCATGGCTGGCCATTAAGGATTTTTTAAGGTCTCAACCCCATCCTTCATCATGTTTATGATCCAGCACATAACAACTATTTTTTCCTTGTTGAATATTGCACCAGAGAGTGATTACATGTTGGTCAGAAACGTAGATAAGTATTTTACCCTATACTTTGCAAAGTACTAATACCACTTGTATTTTGTGCTTTACACTTCAATGCCTTTGTCACTGGGCCACAAACCTTTACTGCAATTTAATATAAATGTTTGCATACATTTTAATATATTAATTCTCCCTTAAAACCAATAATTCTTTGTATCTCATATATATATTCTTTATGTCTCATCCATGTCATACATACCATCTTGTCAGAACAGAAAACGGAGACCTTTAATATGCCCTGAGCTTTAGCACATGTAAGTGTTTACCTGACACTAAGACAATTTATTACTAAGTTTACAATATGTTTTTAAAGATGCACTATATTGCTAAAAGTATTGAGACACCCCTCCAAATCATTAATTTCACGTGTTCCAATTACTTCCATGACCACAGATGTATAAAATCAAGCACCTAGGCATGCAGACTGCTTCTACAAATATTTTTGAAAGAATGGTCGCTCTCAGGAGCTCAGTGAATTCAAGCGTGGTACTGTGATTAGATGCCACCTGTGCAATAAGTCCATTCGTGAAATTTCCTTGCTACTAAATATTCCACGGTCAACTGTTAGTGATATTATAACAAAGTGGAAGCAATTGGGAACAACAGCAACTCAGCCACGAAGTGGTACGCCACATAAAATCACAGAGCGGGGACAGCGCCTGCTGAGGCAGACAGTGTGCAGAAGTTGCCAACTTTCTGCAGAGTAAATAGCTACAGATCTCCAAACTTCATGTGGCCTCCAGATTAGCTCAAGAACATTGTGTAGAGAGCTTCATGGAATGGATTTCCATGGCCAAGCAGCTGCATCCATGTCTTACATCACCAAGTTCAATGCAAATCATCAGATGCAGTGGTGTAAAGAACACCACCACTGGAGTCCAAAGCAGTGGTGATGTGTCCTCACTTCTCTGTCTGGCAATCCAATGGATGAATGTGGGTTTGGCGGTTGCCAGGAGAACAGTACTTGCCTGACTGCATTGTGCCAAGTGTAAAGATTAGTGGAGAGGGGATTATGGTGTAGGGTTGTTTCTTAGGGGTTGGGCTTGGCCCCTTAGTTCCAGAGAAAGGAACTCTTAACGCTTCATCATACAAAGCCATTTTGGACAATTTCATGCTCCCAACTTTGTGGGAGCAGTTTGGGGATAGCCCCTTCCTGTTCCAACATAACTGTGCTACAGTGCACAAACCAAGGTCTATAAAGAAATAGATGAGTTTGATGTGGAGGAACTTGACTGGCCTGCACAGAGCCCTGACCTCAACCCGACAGAACACCTTTGGGATGAATTAGAGTGGAGACTGCGAGCCAGGCCTTCTTGTCCAACATCAGTGCCTGACCTCACAAATGCTCCCCTAGAAGAATGGTCAAAACTTCCCATAAACACACTCCTAAACCTTGTGGAAACCCTTCCTAGAAGAGCTAAAGCTATTATAGCTGCAAAGTGTGGGCCAACTCCATATTAAAGTCTATGTATTAAGAATGGGATGTCATTATAATGCACTACTATTTGCAGTTTTACATTACAGTTTTAGGAGCACACACTGATACAGTGCATTGCCACACCCACTACACGACAAACCAACTCAGGATCCAGATTCAGACCTGAGCGCAGCCAAGCAACTGGTGATACCTCAGCACCACACTAGTTCAGATGGAATGGAACAGTGCAAGGTTTTTTATGGTGGCTGGAGTGCCAAATTCTGCCACCAACCCCCAAGTTTTTCCCTGCAGGTTGGAGGGCCTACATACAGGGCTGGATGCAGATTAACGTCATACCCAGGACAAAGCAATTGCAGGTTAAGGGCCTTGCTCAAGGGCCCAACAGAGCAGAGTCCCTTTTGGCATTTATAGGAGCATGGCTGAAACAGAAAACTGTCAACTGAGTTTTTTACATGCTCTTGTAATATGTTGATTCTACTCCTTGCATGACCTGGGTAACTCTAACTCCTCATTAGTACCTCAGTGTTACCAAATCGTTACTTGCAGATGTCTGGCTCTCTGACAGACAACACTTTTCTTTCTAATACATTGTTATAACAAATTATAGAATTACTCTATCTGAAAAGATTGTAATTAATCATAAACATGTTATTTATAACAAAATCATAACAAAAGCTTCCTTACCTGCTATAAATAAATTTATATATTTGCTTCCTCCAAGATTGACAGATCCAAGTGAAATTACGTAGTATCCCAGGCTTCCTATGAACCACACAAGCCATACAGTAATAGTCTTTGTTGCTATTTCCCATGAAGAAAATAGATCAAGGATGCTTAGTTTTCTATAGACCTTTGAATCTATATTATTTTTCAGATTTTTCTCCAAAAGACATTCTTTCTGTGGCTGTATCAATGTAAGCACATCAAAATTCTTCTTCATGCCATTGGTCTGTTCAATCCAGTTTACAAGGTCCTGGGCTGATTTATATTTTCCCTTCGCCAGAAGATAAAATGGTGTCTCTGGAAGTTTCCAGCACACCAAAAGAAAGGGGAGAGTGGTGACTGTCAGAATAATCTGATAAATCCACCAAGTTCGCACCAAATATCCAATTAGTGCAACAATCATGACTCCCACAGCAAAAGCAGCATGAACATGCATTGAAGTCCAAGTTCGAACTTTAATTCCAGTAAATTCTGTCACATACACGAAAACCACAACAAGGTAACCGCTACATACCTGGATAGGAAAATGAAAATCACCCATTAAAACAGATATTAAGGCCATTAATAATTCTAATAGCCATGTGCTATGTATTCCATAAACACTAATTATCAATAAAATATATATAAATATATGTAGATATAAATATGTATAGTCTATTTGCTCTACTTTTTATGTAATATTGTTACTTCTCTGACAGTATTCTCATTTTGAGAATTATGTCTAATACATATTAACCCTATTATTTCTGAAAAACAGTTTGTATTAAAAATTGCAGGAAGGTTACAGTCTGAGTTGAAAAACAACTAATAAGAATATAAAAAAAAAAACAGATGATGCTGACAATATGCAGCATTCCAACTGAAGAAATTTAAGAAACGTTTATATAATATTTTAGCAACATTTATATAAGCCAGACAATAAAATTCTAACTCTCACTTTTCAGCAAGCATTAATTACTGTTCTTCCTAAGAAAAATAAGGACTTATTACAATGTGCATCATACAGACCAATCTCACTTCTGAATAATGATGTTAAGATACTCTCCAAAGTTCTAGCTAGAAGGATTGAGAAAGTGCTCCCTTCAGTAATATCACAAGACCAAAGTAGATTTATTAAAGGTAGACATTTATCATCCAGTCTTCAACGCCTATTTAATGTTACATATTCACCCATAAAGTCTAATACTCTGGTGATTGTATTATCTTTAGATGCAGACAAGGTATTTGATATGATTGAATGGGACTACCTATTTACCACACTGCATAAATTTGGGTTTGGCCCAAACATATGTGCATGGATCAGACTACAACTATACCAGTCCAGAAGCTTCAGTTTGTATTAACAACATTATTTTAGACTACTTCAGACTATAATAACTACTAAACAAGGATGCCCCTTGTCACCACTGTTATTTGTGAATGCCATTGAGCCATTGGCTTGGCTGTTCACTTTCGAAATACATCAGAGATCAAGGGGATTTTCAGAGAAGGACTTGAACAGAATGATATGCTACTGTATATATCAGACCCACAATTCTGTGCCTGGAGCCCTAACAGCACTAGCAGAATTTCAAAAGATATCTGGACTCTGGACCTTGCATATGCTGGGTTCATGTCCAAATGTCTGCTAATGGCATTTTCATTGGAAAGCCATGTTTCAGTCAGTTCTCAGGCACTTTTAGTATTAGCCTTGAATTTTACTTGCACGAGTCCCGTTTAAATGTATGTCCAGTTGAACTCATATGTGTGTAAATCAGAGACCAGGGTATTTTCTTCTGACAGCATTGTGATGTTCCCATATACATTTGGACATGAATCCAACACATGCAGGATTGAAAATATGAACACGCACATAATAAATAAGACTTTATGACCAACACCCTCTGAAGCCCACCCCATCAATGCAACCCCCTACATCCACCTACCCTCCCCTCCTAATTTGCTATATATTGCCTTGAATTCACGTAAGTCTAATCATTTTCCTCCGAGTATTCCTCTAAGAAATAACAACTCAGAAATGGTTGTTTTTAGAAAAAAATACCACCCTACCATTTTGTTTTCATTTCAGTGTGTGTTTTAAGATTAATAAATTACTGGAATTAAAACATATTCAAAGCAGCTCATTGAATTCTGATGGATTATTGGCAACATCGTGTAATTCTAATGCAAAAAATGATGGGAGAACTTAAAGACAGAATTTGCAACAAACTTCCACTGAATGACAATCTATCTGACATGTGATTAATTTTTAAAAATGAATATGTTTTTGTTTACTTTTACATTTAACTTAATATTTTTACTATTTTCATTTTATAAAAAAATTAAACAAAAAGGGATAGATGAATATACAGTATTTCAAATAAATGCTACATTTACAGGGTAGAAGGAAAATAGAATAAATGATACCCATTAATACAGTGGCTGTTTTAAATCAGTATAAAAATTAATCTTGGACTCAATGGGATTATAGCATTTACATAATGGTACTCAGCGAACACAAAATAATGTACAACAAATAAATCTATAGCAATAACAATTAGAAAAAATATAACTACAAAAAGGTTTCTATTTTGTTTTATAACTATACCTCAGCATAACTGAATTTTTTATAATAATTTTAAAGTAAAGACTTTCCATGTGCTACATCACAAACAAACATTATGCAAATCTATTTAAAATTATTTTTCTTAAATTTCAGGATTTTGTATTTCATGTCACTATAGTCCACCAACGAGAGGTGAGAGAATGACAGGCAAAGTACAGGAAGTTTAATTCGAAAGAGGCCCCAAATATTCTTTTGTAACTCCCGATGGGACGAAGCAATCTTAACCAAAAAAATCCGCTATATACCTTGATATATGTGTAATCAATTGGATTACATGCGATGCTGGAAGTGGTTTCTGTTTTCTTTCAGACACATTTCAACACGGCGCTCCATATTCCGGCAAATGTCTTGGGAAGAATAGTAACAATTTCACGTTGGATATTTTCCTTTACATCTTCCACAGTGTGAGGCTTGTTCCGATAAGACTTTTCCTTTGAGCATACCCCAAAGGAAGAAGCCTGGTGGTGTCATATCTGGTGACCGTGGTAGCCAAAGCCCACTTGAAATTACCCTGTTGCCGAAGAAGGACTCAATTTCTGCCATGCTCCTTGCCAATGTGTGACATATTGCTCCATCTTGCTGGAAGTAACTTTCCATTAACTCATGAACATCCAGTTGATTCTGACATCACTTAAATGAATTGGTGACCCAATAGGTTTGCACCATGAAGACGTGCTGCTCAATACTGTACACCACCATCCTGATGAAAAGTCAAATGACTGAGTAAAGGGGTATGGATAGTATGCACTCAGAAGTTGCAAACGGAGGTTAAACATCACAACAGTTGTCCAGCGCCTACCTCATCGCTCCGATGCAGGGGCATCCCGGCTTGTTCGAAGCTCCATATACTAAGGAGCACATTGCACATTGTTTTGTTCAGATTGCTTCATCCTTATTATATTGTGTGACAGACGGCCGGTGCTCTTACCCAGTTGGGATGCCTTTGTGATGGAATGACTGGAGAAGAAAGTGTGCTCAGGGTATTATCTCCTCTGTATCGCCAGATGGCAGTCCACCTGGGTTGCTGTAGCACCTCGGATTCAGAGAGGGCACTGTGAGACTTGCAGTTTGGTAGCTCAGCCCTACAGGGTTATCGGGGTGCCACCAGGGCTGCTGCAGGGATAGCAGAGCCCTGCTTCATCAGACTCCCACCTTAACTGGAAGTGTTTCCGGACCAAGCCTATGGGACACCGGAAGTACTCCCGGGTACCACATAAAAGGAGCCAGCTCCCAATGCTCCAGGAGCCAGAGACAGGAGGAAGAAGGAAGAAGCTTGCTGAAAGAAGGAGGAGATGGAGAGAGAGAGAAGGAAGACACAGAGAGGAAGATAAAGAGCTATGTGCTTCATTTGTACTTATTGTACATGTAACTGTGGCTGAATTGTGGGAAACACTTAAGGAAGAGTTTCCCACGAAACAATGACAAGCCTGTGTTGTGCTGGAGTTGTGCCTGGTGTCGTGTCTGTCAGGTTGGGGAGGTTGGAGCGCCCCCCTGCAGGCCACAATAATTAATCAAGCAATAGGTAGGCTACAGATCTGGCATACAGACATAAGTATAGTTAATCTTACATTTATGAAAATAACTTCACCTACAACAAGTAGGTAATTTAATGGTTACTTACCATAGCAAGAAGAAAACGCAAGACAATGAAAATGTAGTAATTAAAAGAAAAGGCAACGCAGATTCCAAGCACATATTGGCACACACTTGTGAAAATCAGCATTGGTCTTCTCCCCACTCTAAGGAACAATAACAGTAACACTTAATAGCTCAGCTAAGCCATGCCAAGTAAACAAATGTACAGTATGTATAGAATGACCGTAGGGTAGAACTGACATTAAAAATGTCCAAAAAAAAAAAGTTGTATTTCAATAGCATACTGTATGTTTAAATAATCAACAAAAAATGGGTCATTCCTTTTACACTCTTAGTTACAATTTTTTTACAATTCCATACAGTGACTGAAAGAAAGTAGAGTATAATTGAGGTGTAAATATGTCTTAGAATATACAAGAATAATTATGATAACATACTATACCTATCAGCTGCATCTCCAAATATCAGTGCTCCTATAAGGACTCCAAGCATGAAGGTTGGTTGTGTTAGCTTGGCAAGCCACTCATTATCACAAACAAGGTCCCAGTCTGTTACAATACTTTTATGTATATCAGTATTATCATAAATGTACCCATCTGAACACAAGAAGTCAGATTTATTTCCACTAAACTCATAATCAGAATGGGAACTGTTTATTCTTAAAGACCGTGAGCATTTACTAAGCTCCCACTGATGACCTTCCTTTGTGTTCACTAGAACATATTCTTTCTCTGGAATCCATACATTCCATATGTGGTCCAATCCATTACCACTGTAATTTGCCAGTGTAAAACTCGTAATGTTCTCAGCAACATAGCATATAAAATTGGGAGTCTCAGATAAAAATACTGAGGCTAAATAATGAATGCCACAAGATATTGATTGGAAGACAGCTGCAAAATATACGCACACCTGGAACCTGGAAAAGAAAAGAAAAATATTAATGTTAGTCTTATGAAATATGGATATCTTATATAAGAATTGCCTGTCCATTTTTTAAATTCTACTCTGAGGACTGAAATGCTAATAAGATGTTCAAAAATGTGATATAATACCTCTTTTGAAATAATGTTTAGGCACAAACTATGTAGTTTTTTTATACATAGAAAAATGTAAACAGTCTTATAAGTACAACTAGCTTCCTTGCTATATTATTATATTATCTATAAAATGTGATGTTACAGTGCGTTAATGCATTTTTTCATGAAATTACAGTATTTATAATTGTTATTATTAACATTATGTGCATAACACTGCCATGATGTGACTTTAGCATTCTCTGTGTGGCAATTGCTGTCTATCACTATAATTTGTGCAAGAGTTAGGCTGTTAAGAAGCATTTACCAATTAACGTGTGGATCCGTGAGGGTCTAGATTATGAAGGATTTAACACGCTACTTTACTTATGATGAAATTTGAGAAACAGCAGTAAATTAATGATTAACCTTAAGATCAATTATATGCCGTTCTTAGCATTACAATGCTGTCAGGAAATGAAGCCCTGATCAGTTAAATGAGGCAGTTTGAAAACAACAGAAGAAAGGCTGTTTTACAGGAATTCTGAAATAATAAAATTCTTAAAATAACAAATTCAATATTATACTAATAATACTACTTTTTATTAACAGTAGCCTTAAAGTTGTGACAAATTGAAAGAAAAGGAGAAAAGATATGGAAAATTAAAGCATCTGGAGTTTTGTGGCATTTAAAATCTGACTTTATTTGACTTGTCCATTAAATATTACTTTTCCTTAAGCATTATTAATCATCTCATGCCCCCTCCATACACTGATGCAATCAATACAATAGCAAATGCCAGAAGCCTGATTTACTAACAAACCTGATTTGAAAAGTGTGCTGTTTTAAAAGCTGCTTTAAAAAGTATGTGTAAATGAAAATATCCTGAATTTAGTACATAAGAAAATTTAAAGGACACATATCCTTGGTAATACCTTGTTAATCAACCCACACTCCCTAAACAATATTATTCAGCAAATAAAGAAATATCACATTTAGTTTACCTAATTAGAGTTCAGTACTTAACAATTTATGACCCTTCCCCAAAAACAGGTGGTACATCAAAACCTTTCAATCCCTGAGGTTGGCAAGCCAACAGAAAATTTGGTAACTCCTGCTTTTATATATATTTCAGTTGCATGACAGTATTTCACAATAGCTACACCCTGGAATATAATTTGTGTCCTTCCATAAATACATAAAATTATAATGTATGCACTCATTTATATACCAATGTGGGTGTGTGTAAACATGCTGCAAACAAATAGCCATTTTGACTTGATTAGGGTGTGTACTAAACTGACAGCATTGTTTTAAAATGCATAATTTACTTCCTAACTACTCATTTTTTTTACTAGTTTTACTGAATAATTTTGAAACATGAAGCAAAATGAGTATTCCTACAGTAAAGGATTAGAATACTGTACCTAGTTAATAAATCTCAAATAATACAATCATATTACTCCTAATACTCTTCTGCTACGAAGCTCAAAGCTTAAATATCCCACAACATTTGCATATCTCATATAAATTATTTGAGGCATCTAAGACATTATGACAAAATAGTGCACCTTTTGGAATCAGAGCACAATCAACCCTACATTAGACGCATGGCTTCTAAATTTAGGTCAGTATTATCAGAAATGTAATTTTTGATATCAATGTGAGGAGGCACCTTGTATTAACAGATTACTAAAACAAATGTAAAGTCTTCTGGCAAAATAGGGTACTGTGCAACCCTACTTACTGTATACAAATATGACCACCTTAACAGATTTTGTCTTAGTTATGAGCATTCAAGTGCAAACATAGAAGACAACAATGTGGGCATTTAAAACTAATTCCAATTGCAGCCTGTGAAGGCCTCTCTACACTGTCAATTAAATAGCTAAATCTGTCCATTTGATGCCACTGCGTTTGACACCACTAAGAAGTAGCAGCAACTGGCCTCTTAAAATACAGGCAACATTGTACAGTATACAGTTTGAAAAGTGTAATTATCAAGCGATGTGTACAAAAAATCAGTGTCGCTGATAGCTAAAATTCAACACTGGACATCTGCAGATTTAATTTTTGCCTCACTAATGTCTTAAAGAGGTGAGTATATGTGTGGAAAGATATGTAGATCATGCCTAATTGTTTCATTATTATATGTACACAATTTGGAAATTTAAGTTTTTCCACAGAGACAAATTGTGGGGATACTGCAAGCCAAAGTGACATACTAAAGAGGTGAAAAATCAAAAGTATTTGGTTTTGTCTCATCACATAAAAAGGCTTACAAAGTTAGAATCCTTTAAACACTTGTACCTATTTCATGCACCGCTAAAAAATCTTACATTGTCGGAGGTGCTGGTTTGTAATCTGCCCCTTTCATCTCCTTTTTCCATGCTGCCTGACATTCACACAGGGTAACTGTGAAAATTGTTGTCACACTAAGGTGGGGCTGGGTGGTCGTTTGGACTTGGAACCCCTAGAAGGTTTTCTTTCCAGCATGGACACAAGCTGGAGTGCATGTTATCAAACTGGATATTTTCTTTTAGCCATTACAGCCTTACAAACAGTATAGTTTCATTTGTAACTAAATACACATTCAAACACATTAAGGATTCATTTATTTTTGACTCATTTGAAACTATTTTTTGAGCTACACTTCTGCATGAAAATGTATAAAATATACAGTTGATTCAGAAAATATTCAGAACTCCTCATTTTCTAAACAATTTATTACATTATACATTTTATTTTAAAAGGAAGATTGCCATTTCTACCAATCAGTCGACACTCAATAACCCACAATAACAATTTATGAAAATCCAGAACTTAAATCTCTAATTCATAAAAATATTCAGACCATTAACTCTGCCCTTTGGCAGTAATAATGGTTCATTTTTTCTTGGGTAAGTCTGTACAAGCTTTGCAACCTGTATTTGGGCAGTTTACCCCATTCTTCCTGACAGATCCTCTCAAGCTCCTTTACACTGGGTGGGCAGTGTCTGTCAATTGACATCTGCAGACCTCTCCACAGATGTTCTATGAGATTTAGGTAAGGGTTTTGGCTAGACCACTCAAGGACATTTAGAGACTTGTCAAGAAGTCACTGCAGCATTGTCTTAGCTGTATGCTTTTGGTCATTACTGTACTGAAATGTGAACCATCACTCCAGTTTAAGGTTATGTGCATTTGTATCTGTATTTGGCTGCATTCATCCTCCCCTCAGTTCAGACCAGTGTCACTGAGAAGCACTGTTGTAGACTGATTTTGCCACCACCATGCTTCACTGCAGGGATTGTATTGGGCAGCTGATGACCTGATCTTTGTGAAACATACTGTGGTATTGGAGCTCTGCCCAATTAATTCAAATTTGGTCTCATCAGACCAGAGAATATTTTACCTCATGCTCTTAAGAGTCCTTTAAATGCTGTTTGGCAAACTCCAAGCAGGCTGTCATATGCCTTTTACTCAGGAGTGGCTTTAATTTTGCCACTCTACCGTAAACACCTTGATGAAGTGCCGCTGCGATGGCTATCCTTCTAACAGGTTCTCCCATCTCAGCTAAAGGACTTCTAAAGCTTGGTTATAGTGTCTATTAGGTTCTTAGTCACCTCCCTGACCAAGACCCTTCTTGTCCAGTTAATCAGTCTGGCCAGATGACCAACTCTAAGAAAAGTCCTGGGCTTCCAAACCTCTTCCATTTCTCAGTTATTGAGGCCACTGTGCTCCTGTACTCACTGTGTTGCATAACTTTGACCTGATCTATGCCCCACCATAATTTTATTACGGAGGTCTACAGAGATTTCCTTGAACGTCATGGCTTTGCTTTTATCTTGACAATACAGTTTGAATTGTGTGACTTCATATACACAGGTGTGTGCCTTTCTGAACACTGTCCAATCAATCTGAAATACCACAGGCAGATTCCAATCAAGTTCTAGACATATCTCAAGGACAACTAAAGCAAACAAGATGCACATGACCACAATTTGGAGTGCCACACCAAAAGGTCTGAATACTTAAATAAATGAGAGAGTTCAATGTTTGATTTTTAACATTTTGCAAACCTTTCTGAAAACATGCTTTCATTTTGTCACTATGGGTTATTGAGTGTAGAATTGAGAAATGTGAACTTGTGAAAATTGCAAATTTAGCTATTTAAATTTAAATTTGCAACACAATAAAGTGTGCAGAAAGAGAAAGAGTCTGAATATTTTGTGAATTCACTGTGTACATGTTTTTTTTTTATTGCAAGAGATCATGGATGCATTCAAATGCCCAATAAACATCAGTGGAATAGAAAATACTATACAATTTGAGCAGGTAATGGCCCCCAAGGAAAACATAACAAAAAAGGAACAAACAATATGACTTATTGTATAAGAAAACTCTAGACTAAACAAAAAGTCACTTATAAGCACAAAATTAATCATCCCGTTTAAGCCTTGTCTAATAGCAAGTGACTCCTCCATGAGACTGAAGAACTACTTAATTCTGTCTTGCAAGAACACCACCAGTGTTGCACCAAATCCCGCAGTTTGACACGATTGGTCGGATAGCTCCGCCAGCGATTATTGCTCTAATTGAGCAGATTTTCTATGGGATTTAAACCTGGATAGAGCCAATGTAGTGTAGTTTTTTTTGTTTGTTTGTTTGTTTTGAATAAATTTGCAAAAATGTCTAAAATTCTGTCTATGCTTTGTCATTCTGGAGTATTGACTTTTGTTTAATGTGGTGAGAAAAGAACTGTAGCTGACCACGCAGTACAGTACGTTAGCAGGTCCGATTGTGGCAAAACCTATGTTATACTGTTAAATCTTTTAGCCTGGTTTGTGATGTAAGCCAAACCTAACGTTCTGCATAAGCATATGTGATCAAGCTGAGCGCATGGCAACTACACGGCACATCTAGCGAACCCTATATGAGGACCTACATAACACCACCGCTTGAAATATTTAAGCAGTTACCACACTTATACGGTATGCCAAGTTAAAGGAGGCACGACACACTTTAGTTTGATTAAACGTTCTGCTCGCATGAAGTCCATTCTCTACTTGCACCTGTTGAGGTGACCATTGCAGACATACAGCCGAATCTACCAAAAAGTAAAACAAACATTCGTCTACTGCATCCCCATTCAGAGGTACCTGCTGAAATGCCCGAGCTCGTCGAAAATCCGCTCCACAGACTGCATGGCTGAGTGCCTGGAACATCCGCGTGCCCCGCCGCCGTCAAGTTGCAACACAACTTCAAACGTTCAGCCTAGAAAGCTAACCAACCCCCTTCTCCGCACCGTACAGGTATTGCCTCGCTTACGATACGGTGCCTTCGCCGCTCCGCCTTCAAACAGATGTCCACTCACCAGTGGACGAATTGAGCCCGCCCCCTGCCATGCAGTTGTTAGACGTTATTTGTCACATTTGCCCCCGTACCATACCACGTCCCGTCTACTTGGGCCGCAGTTGCTTCCTGGTGTTATGTGGCCACACTCGCGCGGGAGAGTCAGGTTTCCACAGCTGGTCGCCGCTGATACTTAAAGTTTCCAGTTTGTCTGTCCTCTCTTCACCCCGGTGTCGCTCCCTGTTCTTCATGACTGAAGCCTCGAGTAAGATATGCAACTAATAACATCGAGTTCTGTCCTTCCTATTATATACAAGTCTTTCATAAAACAGTACTTTTATTTTACCAGGAAAAGTTGTACTATGGTGAATTCGTTGACATGCTGCTCCTTAAACTCTATAGGCGATGCATGAAGTAAACAATCTTTATGTAATGCTGGCTTTATTATGGGGAATTTTTTGAAAGGTTCACAGTTCATATACCAAGAGGTTCTTTGTGCCACAGTAAATAGCACACGAGGTGTTTTGAAAACTCTGTAAATGTGATTTATGTGAAGCACGATCATAAATTCATAATGTTTTCAGACGGGCCTGTTATTTATGCACGGCAATCGTGACAGAACGGGTGGCACTTTCCCTTACAGAACTTGGAAGTTCCCTTCTGAGGTACTTTCAGTGTGTAGTTTATTCGCTATACGTCCAGGCTCACAACACCTGTGTCTCGTCTCCTTCCATAAGCCAAATAAATGTTGTTAGGTTTGCTGGAACCACTGAATTAGTTCGTTTGGATTACAGTATGAGTGACTTCATCCATTTAAACTTTTGCTTCCTGGAATCATGTACTAGAAAATGGCAGTTTATAAAAATCATGTACTAGAAGATGGCAGTTAAGAAAATGGATGGATAGGCCTTTGTTATGTTTTTACTTTTTCAGAAGGTTTTACAGATAATTCTTACTGTAAATGAATGCTTACCATATATTGCTTGTTTCATTGTTCACTTGTGAGACCATTCAATCGGGATATATATATATATATATATATATATATATATATATATATATATACAGCAGGTAAAATAAGTATTGAATACGTCAATGTTTTTCTTAGTGCTGTAAATATATTTCTAATGAGGCAATTGACATGAAATTTTCACCAGATGTCGATAACAACCCAAGTAATGCACACAATACAAAGAAATCAAAACAAATAAGTCCATAAATTAAGTTATGTGTAATAAAGTGGAATGACACAGGGAAAAGTATTGAACACATGAAGAAAATGAGGTGCAAAAAGGCATGGAAAGCCAAGAAACCAGGTGAAATCTGTCAGTATTTTGAAAGTTAATCCTGCACCCTATCAGTTCAAATTAATATCAGCTGGCTTAGTCCTATTTGATGGCCTATAAAAAGGTTTCCCATTACCAAGGTGTCACATAAGAAGCATCTCATGATGGGTAAAAGCAAAGAGTTCTCTTACGACCTTCAAATCCTTATTCTTGCAAAACATAGTGATGGCATTGGTTACAGACATATTTCTAAACTATTGAATGTTCCAGTAAGCACCATTGGGGCCATAATCCTGTTAGATGGCAGCAGATTCTTATCAAGAATGTCCCGGTAAATCTTGCGAGGACTACCTGGTCCTGGCCAGTTTATGGAGAAATGATGTTCTTTTCACTTCCAGATTATGACCCCAGTGGTGCTCAAGTAAGTGAACAAGCCACCATGGTGCAATGTCTCGGACTTTGCCTCAGCCGCTAACATCCGACATTTGATCCCCATAAGTGGAAGCAAAATTGGGTACACCTGATGAGCCCCAAATAGGGAGACACATGTGTCGTGTACTCTTTGTATTATTTGGCAGGTATTATATAAAATACAGTACATATATGAATTTAAATGATTTTAACATATAACAAAATGTAAAAAAAAAAGTTATGGAATCTGACTACTTATTGAATTTAATCTATCTATCTACCTACTATATAATAAAATACTACTATATGTGTGCTTGTGTGTATATTTGGTCCCTCCAATGTAATTGGTCAGTTTTAGTTTGGTCTGATTGGTCAGTTATGGATGTGATAGCTCAGTGGTACGGATGATAACACAATACTTTTGGGGTGAAAAGTTAAAAAAGAAGTTAAAATCGAGTATTTTAATGACAGCAAAGTCAGTAAACACTAATGAGGCACAACCCAGGTTGCCAACAAAGATGGAAAGCACTTGCCATAATACAAATGTTTTCTAGGTGAGTAATGGGAATGCATCTACCATAGGTGGTAGTCAAAAATCAGACAGGAGGTGAGGAAAGTGCCTCAAATGACAGGGTCTGAGATGTGGAGTAAGGAGTGAGATTAGGAGAAGTAGCGCTGGGAAAAAGAGGTTAAGACACACAAGGATACCTAGGAAGAACATAGGAAGAATACAACTTACCGAACAATGTAGGGTGACTATATTCTAATATATATATATATTGTAATATAGATCTAATATATTCTTTGCCTTCAAAGATGAGAAGTATTTGCAAGAATATGAATGATGTTTTTACAGGGGATAATGGGGGGCCTTCTTTTATTGGTAGTAGTCAAAAAGAGGACAGGGAGGTGAACAAGATTCCTTGAAATGACACAGTCTGAAAGGCAGGACTTTGGGAACACGATTGATGGCGGAATCACCAGGCAAGAGAGACTAAGATGCACAAGGATACCAAGGAAAAGCATTAAAGAAATGGTGTGGGTACACATAGGGCAAAAGATATCAAATACATTAAATTTCAATATTGTTAATTTACCTGTCTTTGGTAGGTAAGTAAAACTATTAATGTACAATATGTATGCTGCATGAAATGTATATGTGTATATATTTTCTTAAATACAGTATACATTTTATTTTTGCAGAATTAGTTTATATTGTAGTCTTATTTTCCAAACAGCAAGAAATTTAGATGCCTGCAGCAGCAGCAGAAACTTGAAAAGCAAGGATCCAGAGGTGCTTCTTAGCATACCATTAATTCAGTAATTAACATTCCAGAATTGTGTGGGTTTATGTTGAAATACCTTTCTGGGTTTCATTTCCTTAGATATTTAGCATATCTTAAAATGAGTCATTTTTGATCTTAAAAATTGGATGATACCTGGACATGTTTTGTAGGAGCTTCGTTGACGAGGTCAGCAATGCTGGCTGATGTTTTGTGGAACAGTTTCATGTCTTAGTAATATTTCAGATATCAGGTACACATTCAGCAAATCGCAACCAATTTCAGCAGCACATTTCACTGGATTATGGTGACCACACATTACTCCAAAAAGTAACGGTAAACAACCACTCAATATCTTGCTTTTTCTGTACAACTAGCCAATTCCGATCTTAGAAGACTGCATTCTTTGTTCTTGAATACATGGCTGAATACCTCCTCTCACCAACTACCTCATTCCTGTCTGCGTGGTTTCTTTGTGGTTTGCAGCTATTTGCCTGCACATCCTTTAAATCAGGTGCACAACAAATAAATAGTTATATATTTTTGGTTTGACCTCTGCTGTCCTATATGTGATCCTGCAGCTTAACTTATGAAAACATAAATAAAATGAACATACAAATATTTTCTAAAAACTTCTATGAAGAGTTTCTAACAATTTCTAAATCATTCCCATTTGTGCTCTGTTAATAAATCACAAGTCATTTTAAAATTGTACATACAGTACCTGGATGAGCGTATCAATTCCAACCAAAGAACACTTACATATATCCCTGTATGGATAAAATATCACATAAACTGCAAACAATCACTCCTGTTAAAATGGCAAAATCAATGGCAAGTTCAGAAAAAAAAATCTTTACAGTTCAGATAAGGGTCCCGATGACAAAGATAATATTTTATTTTGTACCCTGAGCATTGGAGCTACTTGAAAATCTAAATATATTGTTTGGCAGGCTTTAACAATATTGGTTACTGCAGTAGGTGACCAAAATCAAGCAAGCAAGCAAGACTTGACTGAGGATAAACAATAATGAGGAGGTAGAGCCTGCAGGCTAAAGTGATTCTGAATGACTACTTCCAAAGGACAGACTGGGAAATGATGTGCAATTCACATGGGGACAATATAAAGGGACTCTGTCACTGCATCATAGACTATATTAACTTTTGTGTCGACAGTGTGGTAACCCTCAAAGACACTGCATTGCTTTCTAACCAACAAGCCCTGAATTACTAAGGAGTTAAAAAGTCTTCTGAATGAGAAAAAAACAGCATTCAAATTCAATGACAAAGAGACTCTGGGGATGCCCAGCAAGTCCTGACAAAATGGCAAATGAAGAAAAGGATTCTTACAAAGCTAAGGTAGAAAACATGCTCACTCATAATAACATTAAAAATGTCTGAAATGGACTGGGCACAATTACTGAATTTAAACAATCCATGGCTCAGGTTCAAGAAGAAAATGTGGACAAAGCTAATGACCTGAACCAATTTTTAAATAGATTTTGCCTCTCACTACCCCTTCTTCCAATTACCAATCCTCCCACCCCATTCCTGCTACATTGACAACTCTTTCTACTTCAACTGGAATGGCCAGTTATGAGTCAATCTCTGATCATCTGTATGAGCTGTCTATAACTGAAGACCAAGAGAGGAGACAAATAAAGAAGCTACATACAGGAAAAGCCCTGGCACCAGATGGAGTCAGTCTTCGAGTACTTAAAACCTGTGCTGGCCAACTTTATGGTATCCTCTATCACCTGTTCACTCTGACTCTAAGGCTCCAGAAAGTGTTGCTGCTGTGCAAAATATCCTGCATTGTTCCTGTTCCAAAGAAGGCAGGCAGTTCTTTACGTTTACTAGAGACCAGTTGCCCTTATGTTGCACACCATGAAGGTGTTTGAGAGTCTGGTCCAGGGCTTCATGAGCCTTTTATGGTAGACTACGTGGACTCATTGCAGTTTGCCTATTGGACAACGATTGGAGTGAAGTATACAATGAACTGTCTGCTCCACAAGACTTACTCTTGCCTCAACAAAGCTGGAAGTACTGTGAGGATTATGTATTTTAAATTCTCCAGTGCCTTCAATACTATCCAACCATTCCTGTTAAGGGGTAAACTCAGAGATATGCAGGTGGGTGAACCTATGGTGTGCTGAATAATGGACTGTCTGTCCAGCAGATCTTGGTTTGTGAGGCTGAAGGACTGTATCTCTGATATGGATGTGAGCAACATAAGAGCACCAAGGGACAGTCCTGTTTTCTTTTCTCTTTACTCTGTGCACCTCCAGCTAAAAATATAATACCAAGTCATGTCAATTGTAGAAATTCTTGGATGACTCTGCACTTATGGAGTGTATTGATAAGGGGAATGAGACAGAGTATAGGAGTCATGTGGAAAACGTTTTTTTCTTGGTGCAGTGAGAAGTCAAGCAAAATGACACGTTGGTGAAGAAAGAGTTGTCTGCAACTTATTATCAGCAAAGCCAATGAACTGCACCAAACAGCGTTTATGTGTTGACACTATTAAGGGAGTGGATGTTGAGGTGGTGTACTCCTACAAGTACTTGGGGGTCTACATCAATGATAGGTTGGACTGGTCTCATAACTGATAATATGACTTCAGGAGCAGCTCACTGAATCAACAAGCTAATAAAAAGGGCAGGCTCAGTTATGGGACACACTGTGGATCCCCTGGAGGTAGTAGTGGAGAATGAAAACAAAACTAAGTACCATTATAAACAATTCTGCACATCCTCTCTCTGACACAGTAACACTGAGATCTTCCAGCCAACAAATTATTCAGCTGTGAAATTATTTGGGCTCCAAAAACAAAACGCTTGAATAATACTAAACTGTGACTGTCACTGCTAAGTCACAAGTTTTTTTTTTCTTTTTAGTTTTCTTTGTTTTTAGTCATTCTGGTGTGTGTTCTATAGTATTTATGTTTCTTTATATCTATCTATCTATCTATCTATCTATCTATCTATCTATCTATCTATCTATCTATCTATCTATCTATCTATCTATCTATTTAATAACCTTCTGTAAAAATCCTAATATCTATCTAAGGGAGCTTGCTCCTTTTCTAGAATAGTGTGACTGCATGTAGCTAAGTTCCTAAAGTTTGGATGCGACATCTACCAGAGATCCATAAAATTGGCAATTAGTAGCAATAATGACTCATAAGTCATTCATCAGTATAAGAAAGAAAATTCTAATTAATCTCTGAAATACACTCTCTGGGTAATGTATTGTTGAAAAAGTCCTCAAAGATGTCTGTATATTGTATATGGTGAACCCACCAACTTTAATTAGCGATTAATAATGCTAAAACCAGTGAGGTGAATGTTATATTGTAACTAATTTTGAAAATAATGAGGCAAAATTGTGAATGTTTCATTTTAGTCCAAAACACAATCAACATAATGATTTTTTTTTTGCTTAAATGAAAATATACAGCTTTTCTATTGCTTGTTCTTGCTTATTCTTTGCAATTGCTATTCTGCTGGCCTGTATCTATATGTTAATATCATTCCCATTTTGGTTGTTAGCTAAAACTAAGATAAACTATATTATAAATAAATTAAAAATAGATATTTTTTTATTTTTGAATGTCCTTGTTGATTCAGTATAAATTTTGCACTGTCATGATTAAATCCCTCATATGGGAAAAAAGTGTGTGATCAGTAGTCTACTGTGCATGAAGATATGTTTGTATGCATCCTTTTGAGTTTGCCTGTGAAGAACATTTTCATGTTAATTTCAGGTTTTAAAAATGAGATTTTCCAGGTAAAGAAGTTTCAAGGAAAGACGATTATGCTCAATAGCCATTGTGTCAGTAAGTGGTGAGATGCTGAATAACACATGCAAGGAAGAATTTAACTGTACTTTGTACATCTGACAATTATGTCTCTATAAACCTATAAAATGCCATGCTGTATGTCAGTTTTCACTGAAGTAATATTAAATCCATGGCATTCAAGGTGAACTTTTATTGTACAATTTATTTATAAATGATTACCCTGTACTGCGGTGGGCTGGCACCCTCCTTGGAGTTTGCTTCCTGCCTTGCGCCCTGTGTTGGTTAGGATATAGCGGGTTGGATAATGGATGAATGGATGATTACCCTGTATTTTTAAGGGATTTATATACTCAGACGTTTGTGCATTAGGGCATTCTCCAGTGTTTTCCCTCACCCAGAGTACTGATTGCAAAGTCAGATTTTGCCTTTGAGCTTAGGTAATTGATATTGTCCTTAAAAAATTACTTCAGTTGTCTATCTGGAATAATAAAAATATGAATGTTTTCTCTTTTGCCTACCCAAGTAAATCATGATAACATGTAATTGACTAAAATGTTCAAAAATTTAAATATATAAAACAAAACAATACAGTTCTGTGTGTCTGGTTCCCTATGAAACAATAAAAAAGCTCTGTGTTACTTGTTCTACACTGATATGTAATTCTTTAATAAAGACTAATAATTAACTACTAAGTATCTCTCCGTGTACCTGAAGCTGTCAGGACAGGCTGCAGCTCAGTATGACTCTCTAAAGAAATTAACAGAACTACAAAAAGGATTTTGTAAAGTCTTGTTTGACTTTGTGATTACATTTTTTTGAAATTACAGAACGCAGAAGTAAATGTTTCTTATTACAAAAATTCCAATTTGATTTTTATTAAGTACAAGATACTGCTACTAAATTAACAAAATTCTCTAAAAAAATTAATACATTCATCCTTGTCTGTTCGTCACAATTCTTTGAAATTACACTGTATTTCAATGACCTATTTAGATGGTCTTCCTGTATTTTGCGTACCCAAGCCCATATACTATACTTGTTCATGTGTGGGCTGAATTGCTTTTCTAAGGCAGTACTTTTCCATTGCTCTCTTAATTATAATTTTAAAGTTATAATTGTAAGCACAGTACATAAAGATTTCATGCATTTAACATAAAAAGCAAAGAAATGTCATTATGTTATGCCAAGTATTTTCTTTTTTTTTTTTTTGCCTTAGCATTTTTGCAGTGTCACTGTAGTCCTTGTGCCTTAAGATAAGACTTGTATACTGTGAGTCTGATATATCTTCATACATCAATGCCCTTGAATGTGTTCCTGGCAGTTTTTCTGCTAAATAAAATATAAACAAATCTTCACAATCAAACTTTTCCTGTCAAGTAATTGTTATGTTTTACTTGTAAGTTAGTAAGTGAAAAAACCCAGCCATAAAGTAGTTTCAATTTGACTGTCTTAGTAAAACATGTATTTGGATTATATACATGTATTTATTGTGGTTGACACTTTTATGCAAGCAAAATTACAAGTTACAAGTCCATATTACAGTTAGTTACTCTCTTATGCAATCTGAATACTAGGCTAAGGGTCACATGGTTCTCTCAAGCTGCACTGTCAGAAGAAAATACTCAGTACACCATCAGCATGTCATAAAAGAAGATAGGTGACAGTCAGACTTTATATGCCAAATGTAATGTTTAGGAACTGTATACATTACAGAATGGGAAAAGCATAACTTTTAAATGATGCTCATGTGGAGTGCTTTTCAATACCATTGTACATTTGTACTTGTATCGATATAAAACTCTTTTATACTAATATTTGCTTTTTAATGGAAGAAATGGCTGCAAAACAGTTTGGTTAGCAGCTGTATCAACTAAACATAGAAACTGATTTCCTGGTTTGAAAATATTCCTGGCGCTTTTGCTCTAATTTCATATACTGAAAATCACCATGCTGCCTATGAGTTCCGGGGCCATGGGCGTGAGTCCCTGCCTGCCAGTCGAGAGTTTGCAAGCACCCAACCTTTTTGTATGTATGGGTTTTCCTCTGAGTATTACTTGTAATCTTCCCACATCAGAAAGGTATGCATTTTTAGCTAATGGGTGGCGCTGTTACAAGCCAAACTGGTCATTAGAATAAATTAATTTAGCTTAGGCCAAACCAGCTTCTCCTAAGGGTAAGATTCATCCTGTCACACTGCGGTCAAGTAGTTTGGCCTCCGTAAACTAGTTTATCCTAAAATCTACTTTGGCCTGTTATGTTAATAACTTGTTAATGGACCCTATTTCAATGATCTAGAGAGTTTGGGTGTGTGAGCTTTTGACACCTGTGATGGGCAGCCTTTTTCCCTGGAGTCATTTCTTGCCTGGTGTTCATTTTCCTTGTGACACTGACCTAGATAAGAGAGTTAGAGAACAAAATGTATGAATGGAAAAATATCTGCCTACTAAAGTGAAAACTGATTTACTTCTGTTCATATTGTTTAGAGTATACTTAATTTTTTTTTTCATTTTCAAATTAATAATTTTTCTTCTGTCTTTGAGAGTCTGGCCTCTCAAAGAGATTTCAAATTTTTTTTAAGGCCAGGAAAATGTATATAATTTAAGTGTATAATTGGTTAATGTAGGTTTTTTGTTCAACTACATGCTAAGTTTAATGAGGATATCTAAGAGCGTAACATGTGATATTGCCAGCTCACGTCCACTAGCTTCATTATGGACTGAACTTACCTTTCTGCAGTGTTTTCATATTCTTCCTGTGTCAGCATGCGTTTTCTCCAGAGGCTTCAGTTCCTCTTGCCTTTCAAAGACACACTTTTGTCTGTTTGAACCAGTGTTGGTGTGCTTCCAGGGATAGATTTTTATTTCTTATCCCATTGAATTGATTCTGTTCTATTCTAGGTACCATATCTACATCGGATGTTTGGTGACCATGTTCTTCCATAACTCTCAGTTCTGTTTACAGACTGGGCTTTCTCATTTAATCAGAAAGACTCTTCAAAAAAGTTAGTGTTAGTCTCTGTTTTCTGTAATATCTTCCATTTTTGACTTTTCTTGTATCTACCAGAATTTCTATACTTTCTTTTCTCATTATAAGGCCAGAAAAATCTCTCTCTTTCTTATTTTCAGCAGCAACCTTTATCTCTAGCTAGATCATAACAGAACTTTCTCATTGGTTGGGTGGCTTGTTCAGCAGATTTTCATAATATGCCTTCGGAACCACAACACTGCTGATGCAATTCTCTTTTCCATTGTTGGTGATACAGTATCATCCAACACTCTGGTCCATCCGTGAGAAATTGAGTGGATTAGACAAGCATAAAAATGTAGAGTTAGTAGTACTAGGGTGTTGTACCATGTTAGCCATTATGAATGTAGTGAGAAGTCATGCAAAATTACATCTTTTATTGGCTTAGCCGTTTTCCCTGACTTCTCACTGTATGAGTTAGAAAAGTGAAATTTGCTTATTTTCAAGTACTAGGTCATGAATCCAGTTACTAGTTAAAGATTTCATGTTACCCAGAGTGTCTCATGAATCAGATAAAGTACTGAGGGACTACAATCCCCTCTGGTCTGAGATGTACAAGAACAGGAATGTGTGCCCCTTGCTTTCCATTCCAAAAAGTGAAATCTAAACATATTTCCAAGTTTACAATAAGAATTTCTTATGTGTTCCTTCTAGGGCATTCCAGACATTATTTAGAAAGGAATCCCCAAAGAGATGGGCCTACAGAATTGGTCGAGTACGGCAGCTGGAGTAAGATCATGATGAAATGAGATAACATCAATTATTTCCAAAGTGGTTATCGCTAACAGATTTTAAAAATAAATCAAATGGACACTAGATCATACACATATCTTTCTAGTCAGACAATTTATATTAAAATTTTATGAGAAACACTTGTTTAAATGGCTGTAAATAATTTAAACAGTCTTGAAACATCCATATCTATACTCAAGCAGTAAGTAAAGTAATTTCTTGGGAAATAAAGCAAGAAAAGATTTGATGGCCACATTTCTATGTGATTTATGCAGTATTCTCTATCTTGTTTGCTCTGTTTAATAGATCGTAAACAGATGGAGGCACCATTAGCATAAAGGAACACTCTCCAAAATACATGCAAGGGCAAGATTCAGGAGTGGTAGCCAATGTTACCAGATTCTGTTGTTAGAGATTACAAAAATGGAAACTAGGACAACAAATTAACAAGACTGACATAAAATATTCTCCGAATTGTTAAAAAACATCCTTTATTATAAAATTTTTGTTTACCTTCAAAACACTCACCTCTTGGTGCAATACTTGTACATTTATGTTCTAAGGTGTCTACGGGAAAGCATCTGGAAAAATCGACTGGAGAAGTGATGCACCCAAAACTAGATTTTGCACCACAACAACAGACCTGCACACACTGCTGCAGAATGACAGCATGCCTGCAAACGCTGCATTGTCAGTCAAAGAAATATTGACCAAAAACAACATGTTTGCTGCTTCATACTCATCGTATTTGCCAGATGTAGCTCTCTTTGATTTCTTTTTGTTACTAAAATTAAAAATGAGACTGAAGGAAAGACACATTAACTATCATAAATCGAAAAATCCAGAAAAAAATATTAGAGGCTGTAGACATGGTAACAAAGGATTAGTACTGGAAATGTTTCTAGAAATGGGAGGAGAGCTGGGACAATTGTATTGTATCTTAAGGAGAGTATTGTGTAGGTGAGTAAAAGGGAATTTCAGTAAGTTTGATAATAAAGTTTTTGTTTTTAAAAATTCCAGGGATTTTTGGATCAGCTCTCATAATGTTAATTAAGTTTTGGCTTTGCTGGTCTTGTTTTCAGCAGATTTGGCTTTTAGTGTTTTTATTATGTTCTGATCATTTTTATTCAGTATGGGGTTGTATAGTTTGGAGTCTACCCCAACAATATTGGGACTGACAAAGGAGCCAAATCTGAGCAACACAACTGCATTATAAGGGATTCTAACATATGTAAAGGAGGAATTTGCACATTATATGCTTGATCTTTGTAACAGATCATGAAAACAAGATTGAACAGCAAAGGTTATATCCATCCATTCATTTTTTTGAAGTAGTTTTTATTTAGTATGGGCTATAGGGAGCTGATTCTAACAGCAATTAGAGCAATGCAAGTACTAATTCTGAAAGGCATTAGGCTAGGCTCCATTTACACAGAGACATTCATACTATGCCAGCTTTAGCTCTGCTAATAAATTAACAACATGTCCCTGGAAGAATTCCCACAAACATTGGAAGTGAACTTGGGTTCAGTGCTGCCTGCTGTGTTGTCTAAAAAGCAAATAGCAGAATACAAGCCGTTATCAGAGGCAGTGTGTTCTCTATTTTTTTTCCCCAGATAGAATGAATGTGGGTTACATTTTTCCTTACATTTTGGCTCCTGCCTTTGCAGCCTTGTGGAAGGGAGGAGTTTTAAAAATAAGGGAGAATTACCTCTCATGGACATTATGCTCATCCATCCATCTAATTTCCAACCTGCTGAATCTGAACACAGGAGCCAAACTTGAGCAGGGCACCAACCCACCACAGGGCACACACACCAGGGACAATTTAGAATCATCAATGTACATAACATACATAATGTCTTTGGGAGGAAACCTGAGGAAACCCATGCAGAGAACATGCAAACTCCACGCAGGGAGGACCCAGGAAGCGAACCCTGGTCTCCTTACTGAGGAGGCAGCAGTGCTACCACTGCGCCACCGTGCCACCCAGACATTATCCTACCATGCTTTAATGTTTTTTATCAAGATGATTTACAACAACTAATTTATTTACTATTATATTTGCACAATGGTGCTATACCCTGTAGAGACAGCATATATCCTATTTTTTTATTTTGCCAAATGCATTAATTAGTTCACTAATCTTCTGAATATGCTTTCTCCAGGACAGATCTCATAATAAAATTCATAAAAACAGAGTTGACAAGAAAAAAAATAACTCTTTTCATTGATGTTGAATGGCAGTTTTACATTTAATATACCCAATGTATTATGGAAAAGAGATCTGATGAAAGTATGTGTACAATTAGTCTTGTGCCTGGTATAGATACACCTAGTCATCTGTCTACTATGCCTACATTAATTCAGTTTTTTTGTTTTTATTGGCCTGGACTCACACCATCTCACATAGGCCTTTGCAATTCAGAGGACTGCACTGTGGTAACTGCCAGTGGCCAGTCATGAGCCTGGATTGCCTGGATAACAGCTGACCTCAGAAGCAATCTCTGATCAACCTGAGCTGGACTTGGTTGAGCAGATACTGCTTCTAAACACTGTGAATGGAGCTCTTCCTTATGATGTCAGCTGAGCTGTGTATTCAGCCCCCAGTGTCCTACATAGGGTTGTAAAAAAACAGATCCTATTTCTGAAGCATGGAGGAATGCAATGAGTGTAGGAATATCTGGAGAAAAATCCAGAGCAGAGGCAATCTTCATATAGTCTGTGACCAGACCAGAAATCAAACTTAGCCTTTTGGGCTTTGTAACAGTAGTAGTGACCATTGTACCTCTCTGTCTTCCCATGTTTGTTATAATAATAAATTACCATGTGTTTATTCACCATTAAATGTATTTTATGTTATTTTTCCAGTGGAGGAATTTGGCAGACCACAAGAGCAAACTATAGATTTTTGAGAGATAAAAGTGTTTCAAAAGGGCTAACCACAAACAACATCTGGCTAAAGATCTAACACTACAAAATCAATATGTGATATAAATATAGTAGTTCAAAATTACAGTCCCTCCCTTTCAAAGATCCAAGAGTACAGTGGGAAAAAGATCTCTCACTCAACATCTCAGAAAAGGAGTGGAAGGTAGCAATGCACAGAATTCACTCGAGCTCCATATGCGCAAAGCATTCAATTATTCAACTCAAAAATTATATATCAAGCACATCTGTCTCACTTAAAATTGTTCAAAATGTTTCCAGGGCAAGATCCAACCTGCGAATGTTGCAATCAAGTTCCAGCCTCACTGGGCCGTATGTTTTGGATGTGCACCAAGTTAACATCATTCTGGACCAAAATCTTTAAATGCCTCTCAGATAGCCCTCCTAATCCACAAACAGCTGTGTTGGGTTTACTTCCAGATGGGCTTAAAGTGGAGAAGGACAAACAAGCTGTAATTGACTTTACTATACTATTGACACATAGACTTATCTTGCTCAACTGGAAGAATCAGTGGGTAATCGATGTTATATACTATTTGAAATTGGAAAAAATCTAATTCTCACTTAGAGGATCTGTGCAACTTTTTATCAAAACCTGGCAGGATCTAATCAATAACATTTTAGAATAAACATTTAAATGGAGGAAGCAGATTCTCTCTCCTCTTTTTTATTCTATTTATTTTTATTCATTTATTAATTTATCTATTTACTTATTTTTACTAGTTTAATGATTTACACTCCTGGCCTTATTCTCTTTCACATGGGTGGGGGTTGATGTGTTTCGAACCTAGTTTTGTTAAACTTGATTTGCTTGTATGGAATGTTATTTGATTTTAATAAAATCAATAAAATGCAAAATAAATAAATACAGTACATAAATAAATAAACAAATAAAGTGATGTGGATTGGGTCTCAGAGTTAAAATTTGCTTTTGTCTTCATAGCAGAATCAAACAGGCCACACAATTCACGTCAGTCATTATACTGTACTTTATATTGTATGCTAGTGTGTATTTGTGTTTGTGCATTTTCTAGAAAGCAGCATTTCCTGTTGTGCTGTATACAAATCACATACACTTCAAATGTCATTGTGAATAAAAAAGCATTATTTTTCAAAATATAGTAATTGTTACAAATTTTGTCAACTTGATGATGAACCTAATTCTTCTTGCACTGTAGTCTCTAAGGCTCCTGTCTGATCCATTGACTTAAACTCAGATCAGACCTGATGGCTTCTTCATGTCATGGTTATTTGTTGAAATATTTGGTCACTGAGCTTTGAGGTTTGCTTTGCCATGTTTCACAACCTAGTTACCTCAAAGTGAATAAATGCCACAAGTGAACATGAATAATGTTCACAATGGGTGGCCTTAAGACAACTGGTTGGGTCTCTTTAACATTAAGGATTTCCCTGTTGACTTTAAGTGCTGAGTTTTAATAGCTGATTACCGCAAGGAGCCTTTCCAAAGTTTTGGAGTGAATTTTTCCACTTCATTTCATTGTATGTGCCTGATTAAGCTCATACCTCAGAGAGATCTTTAGTCAATAGAAACCTACTGGCAATTGGTTTATTTAAGAAATGAACAAAACAGAATTTTCTTTCCACTCATTTTAATTTTGTTCCAGTTTTATTTTCAGTTTACGTTTCATTTTACAATCACATTTTAGTTTAGGTTTTATTTAATTTAATGAAGAGCCTGTTTAGTCATTTCAGTTAAAGTTATTGTTAGCAATAATAATCTTGTTCCTAAGGCAAATTTTTGTGACAAAAGTTGCATTGAAATTAGGAAGAAAAGATGTATGTTTCACTGTAATAAAAATAATAAATAATAGAGCACAAACTACCAAAGACATAAAAATAAAAAGAAACAATGAAATTAAGAACAGGACCCCACCCCCTTAGTGCCCACCTATAACACTCACTAATATGACAGCCCTGAACAGCTGGAGTAGAAAATATGTAAGCTGGCAATGACTGGACACACTGAGGAGAGAGGACAGTGACCCAAACAGATGAGCCCCAGAGACGAGAAGTTTCAGAAAACTGAAATTGAATAGGGTAGCTTTCCGTAGAAGAAAAGATGGACAATCTACTCATACCTAGCGATATGTGCAGTAATGGAATTAGTGGCAATTGTGTACAGAGTTTTGAAAGAGATAGAGAGGAGAGGTTCAATAGAAGGTAGATATGAGGATGAAAAAGAGTGTTTTTACAAAGGGCAATTGAGACAAAATTGGAGGTAAAAGACCAAAAGCCAGGAATCACTGGACATCATTACAACATTACCAGGGGTGTTTGTGTTACAGAGTGCTTGAGGGGAGAAAGATACAAACTTAAATGCTTGAAGGTAGGGGTTTCTTGATGTGGCACAAATGTTCTTGAAAATCAATCCCCATTAAAGAGGGGTTGCAGGAAGAAGATCACAAGGCCAAACAGATTGAATGAACAAGGCTCTGTAGGATGCCTTCCACAAAAGTGTATTCATTGCCACCAGCCTTGAGGACAAGGATAGTGGATATGCAAGTTTACAGAAATGATGGGAGGGGATGGGATTAAAAGCCTTAAAAAAAGATCTAACCTAATTTTAGATGACAAAAAAAGCAAAAATAGCTAAACTAGACCTTAGAATTTGGAACGTATGGAGCTGCACATCTTAAAAAATATCCCTGAGACCCAAGATTGGGTGCCCTGATGGAGTACCACCTAAGAATTTTCCAACTTTGTGCTAAATATTAAGGGTATATTAGATTAAAAGACCCAATGATTTTACCTTCAGTGCAGTGAAAGGTAGCGATGGAAGAGAATAAGGGGCCATAATAGAAGTATGGCCTGTAATCTTTTCCCTAACTATGTACACATTTATTTGTGATTTTTTGAATGAATCCACAGATTTGGAGGCATGATGAATGCAGCCACCTTAAAAAGTCATGGTATGATTGCATTATAAGCCATGCCCATATGTCTGACAGCAGGTATCATTGCTCCAAAACTATAACTTCTGCCACGACAAAAGACAGGAAAATGGTTAAAAGAAAATGTTATAAACAAATAATTATTACACATAAAAATCACACCAAATAATAGAATTATAATTTTCAAACTGACACAAGATTGTCACATATGTAGTCTATAATTAATTAATTAAATAATTGATTGATTGATTATTATTCACTATTTTGCAGAAATATACTGTTCTACACAGTTTGCGCCCAAATTCAGTAATAAATCATGCCATAGTCTATATATGTTCTAACATTATATATAAAGATCTGTATTTGTTAATTAATAGCTCTAGGTGTGCTCTCTTAGTTTTTAGTAGATAAACAGCTGTTAATTTTTTTAACTTACATCATAGCCTGGGATAGTGTGAGTATGAAAGAAACCACAGAAATCATGAATACGTTTAAAATTGATATAGCCTGTGAGTAAGTTTACTAAAGTGAGTAAAGTGAGTCAGTCAGTCATCACCAAAATATAACAGCTCACTGAAAATCACAACTCATTACAAATCCCAGATTAACATCTCAAGTGGCACCTAAACTGACTTATTAGGTGTCCAGTAACTCTGTAGGTAAATATATCCAACATCTATTGAAGTATTCTTACTTTTGTTAGTAGATCTAAATTGCAAGTGTACAATATAAATGTAAAAGCTTCTGAAAGAAAAAACAGGATTCATAGAAAAATCCTTTGTCACACTGAAAAAGGGTTTAGCTTTAAATAGATATTCTCAGAAATCCCAAAGTGATGCTTGCATGTCCTAAATTTCCCATGTCCTTATGGTACTTTAAATCATTTTGACGGTCCAAGACTGCATTATATTACTGCATATTTCTGAACTGCTGTCTCAAGGGAAGCTTATTCTGTACCTTCTGAACAGCTCTCTTTCAGTTTCAGCTTACCATAACTAACATGACTTAATTAAATTATCAGGTTTGATTTTTCCCCATTTGCAATTGTAAAGTGTCTTTACATTTCATATATTGGATTTTTTATGTCATGTCCACATTACAATAAATGTTATATTAAATCTATTTAATGTTTAAGTATGGTTCATAAATTTTATTTAAGTTTTCATGTAGTATAGTATATACTCTATATTAAGTATAATGTATATACAAATAAATAGCAGTTACATGTGTAAACTAAAAACACTGTCACTTTGCAGATTTACAGTTCAGTATTACTTACCATTAAGACATTGTTTGAATTCTTGTCATACATTTAAAATATTGTACTGTATGTGTATTTTAAGACCACAACACAATGTTCTTCAAACACATCACTTCATCCATTGATGTGATGTTTGAGTGACAGTAGCCACTGGAGTGTCTATTTACCTTGTCTGGTTAGAAACAGAAACAAGATATGACGTGCATGACCGAAGAAGCTATTTCTGAAAAAGATTTTTTGTTTATTTCAACAGGGCTTACTCACACATGGAGCATTGTGTCGATGCAATTATCCATCCATCCATTATCCAACCCGCTATATCCTAACTACAGGGATCTGCTGGAGCCAATCCCAGCCAACACAGAGCGCAAGGCAGGAAACAAACCCCAGGCAGGGCGCCAGCCCACGCACACACACACACAAAGCACAATTTAGAATCGCCCATGCACCTAACCTGCATGTCTTTGGACTGTGGGAGGAAACCGGAGCGCCCGGAGGAAACCCACGCAGACACGGGGAGAACATGCAAACTCCACGCAGGGAGGACCTGGGAAGCGAACCCAGGCCTCCTAACTGCGAGGCAGCAGCACTACCCACTGCGCCACCCTCAATGCAATTAGTGTTCTAATAATAATAATAATGTTTTATTTATGTAGTGCCTTTCATATACTCAAGGACACTTTAAAATTCAATAAACACATTAACAAGACAATAGAAATTACATACGAGAAAATGAATAAAACTCATTGAATTAACTGGCGTGCTATCAGTACATCTTTGCTAGAGAACAATACACTTTCAGAGATTCATTCATGTAGAACAGACCATTTGTTGCATCATTCAAGAGTTGGATTGCAAAATTCCTTTGTGGCAGGATGTCTCTCAGATTTGATCCAAGCCTGAGCCAAGTTTGGATGATGACAACAGAAGAAGAGTTTATCACAGTTGAGTTGATGGTAATGGAGAACCAAAGAGGGATAGTGTATGAGATAACAAACACTACAGGGCTGAGTTATAGGTCATTTGAATCCATTCTTAACTGATAATTAAACAAGAGTAATGTCTGAGCATGCTGGGTGAGCAAAATGTTTACTCCTGAAATTGTTCCAAGGAAAATTTTGAGCTAATAAATTCAGATTTTATTAGATTTAAGAAATTTCTTCATTACAAAACTGTGACGCAGTCCAAACCACATTTGAAAAAACAGAAACTTGGCAATTCTCCATTACCAAAGGAATTCAAGATTCAAACCTGTAGCAGCAAGATTATGTGCATGTTTATTTGTGATGTTGAGGTTGTAGACCAGGCATCACCAAATGGCGGACCTCGGTCCAGAACAGGACCGAGTGGTGGTTCTGTCCGGACCCGTGACCAGTCTGGTAAATTCACGACATTAAATAATTTTCATGGAGCATTATTTTGGACGGTCGTGGTTATTGATAGCAGGCGCTGCTACTCCAGTTAATACGACAATAGCTTCACTCAGTTGAGCCAATAAAATCGTTAGTTTACAACAGCAGAGAGGAAGAGGGTTAAGTTAAGAGACAACATGGCTTGCTCCAAAAGGCAGAAAGTAGATGATGAAAATCGTTGTTTTAAAGATGAATGGACGGAGCAACGTGCAAACGAATGTTCCCTAAAAGTAGCGTGGATTTTGGGGCAACATAAAAAAACTTTTAGTGATGGGACAGTTGTGAAGGAGTGCTTAAACACCGTTGCTGAGACATTATTTGAGGGAAAACAAAAAGATGAGATGTGTGAAAAAATCAAACAAATCCCGATGTCAGCTACAACAGCAACCAGAAAGTCAGAAATATTAGCAGATGATGTACTGGCACAGCTTGATGCAGCTATTCAGAGTGCACCGTGCCTTTCTTTGGCCATTGACGAGTCTACAGATGTTACTGACAATGCCCAGCTTTTGGTGTACGTGAGATTTTTTCACAAAGATAAGAAGGAGCTCTGTGAGGACCTGCTGGGTGTAACAACACTTGAAACACACACAAGAGGAGAGAACATATATGCAGCAATAAAAGAGATGCTGAGAAAGAGGGGCATAGATATGAAGCGGGTTGCCTCTGTCACCACAGATGGTGCCCCTGCCATGGTGGGAAAAGAGAGGGGGGCTGTGCCCCGGATGAAAGAGGACAACCCAGATCTTATTGCTTACCACTGTCTCATCCATCAGAGTGTTCTGTGTGCCACTCTGTCAGAACAATTTGCTGAAATAATGAACACAGTGATGAAACTCATCAACTTCCTTAGGGCATCCTCATCCCTTCAGCATGAGAATTCCTCCTGAGAGAATTCCTGGCAGATGTTGAGGCAGAGGTTAATGACCTGCTACTGCACAACAATGTGAGGTGGCTGAGTAAAGGCAACGCACTGGGACGTTTCTGGTCTGTTCGAAAAGAAATAGCAGCTTTCTTAGAGCAGATCAAGAGTCAGAGAGCAACACAGTTTTTGATGTTTCTGCAAAATAAGCACAAGATGGAGATGGTTGCCTTTTTGGCTGACATTACATCACATCTTAATGAGCTCAATTTAAAGCTGCAGGGCCAAAACAATTCAGTTGCTGACTTGATGACAGCTGTTCGCTCTTTCCAGAGGAAGCTGGACATTTTCAAAGAAGATCTTGAAGGGGAGTGTGAACACTTCCCAAAACTGCAGGAACAGATTCAGGGTGAGAGAAATTTTTCTCCCTATGTGGACTTCATTAACAAGCTGATTGGAAATTTTAGTAACAGGTTCAACAGCTTCTGCCTTGGGGAACAGCTCCTCCTGCTAATCCAGAATCCTTTCCTCATCAGAGAAGTCAGAGGATTTTCGAAGGAGGCGACTCAGACATTCAAGTGGGCACATGCAGGATCTTTACAGCTTGAGCTCATTGATCTGCAAGGAAATGCTGCATTAAGAGAGCATTTTGAGACAACTGACCCTGCTACTTTTTGGTTACAGACTGTTTCTGAGAGTGTTCCCTGGTCTAACCAAAGTAGCACTGCACACCTTGACTATGTTTGGATCAACTTACAGCTGTGAGTCAGCTTTTTCCACTATGAACATTATTAAAAACAAGTACCGTTCTAGGCTTACCTCCATTCCAACCAAGATTTAAATTACTGGCAGGGCAGCCTCATGCCCATTTCTCTCATTAAGAAAAGTAAAAAAAAGAAGAATTAAAAGAGAAAAGTTCAAAGCTGTGTTTGCATTTCGCCCCCTAAAAAGCCACTTGTTGAAGATGTGGATTTTTTTTTCTTAAAAAGTAAGCCCTCAATTGTTTTTAGGCTGGGGTCTCCATATTTTAAGAACAAAGAAGAGAAAATGTTAAGTCAATGCTATGTTTGCACTTTTTAGTTATTGTTTTCTGAGTTGACTTTTTTACTTGAAGTGTAGGCCTTCAATTCTTCAGGTTGGAACCTCTTTAATTTAAGAGAAAAGGAGTTATTCTACTCTGTTTGCACTTTTTAAAATTTATTTTATTATGTTTCTGTTCTTTTATCTAAAATAAAGGCCTTGAATTTATTTGCTATAAGGGGAAGGCTACAAGACACAAGATGGAGTTTGGTTCGGACCTTCTACTTGGACGAAATTTAATAACTGGACCTCAGTGACTTTTAATTGAATACCCCTATTGTAGACCATATTAAATCTCTCATATACCAAAAGCTCAATAACTAGTCAATATTACACTGAGTTGTTTTGGTCCTTGTGCTTCATGAATCCATGACATTGGCTGTACAGGTTGAAAAGGTTGCTCTGCAAAACTGTGAATTGAAAGAGAAGCCATAAATACCCGGAGGAAACCCATGCAGACACAGGCAGAACATGCAAAATCCACGCAGGGAGGATGTATCAGTGTTCATAAGGGTAATTCTGAAAAATAAAGCATGTTTAAGTTAGCTGTCTTTTCTATTAATAGGTCTAGGTCAAACTCTTTTTGATCACCTCTCTCTTATTTGCCATACATTTTTATAGATTGAAAATAATAGGCATGTCAGAAAATGGTTGATATCTATTTTATGTACTTACTGTAAATGCTTACAACAAAGATTTTTAATGCTTTAGCTTACATATACTTGACTAGGGACTTTCTTTTTGATAGATATTCTACTTGTGGATAGTGACAGCATTGTCACAACTTCTGTTGTCTTGCTAACAAGATTTCGGAAAGGAATCACATAAGGAGTGACAAATATTTAAAGCTGTTAAGCCTCATTGGTATTTGTTTGAGAAATAAAATTTCGAAATTGACATACAAGTCAGGCAACATGCAGTAACAATCAAAATCGTCTTAGCATATCTTCTAAAACTTGCAGAGCAGAACTATTTTTTTTAACCTTCTGACACTGAAGGAATGCAGCTGTCACTATGGCAGCCTGATAAATATTTGATTGATCCTTTTTATCTCTGACTAATTACCAGAGTTAAAAGCTAGGATAGCAATCAGAGCTAACGATGGTCTAATTGGGCTCAGGTGTGTTCTGAAAAGGCAGAATGAGGCAGCAGAAAGACACACAGGGGTATAGAAGTGACTGCAGAGTACTAAGAGAGGTGGGCCAGTTAACTTAGGCCCCACACCCTCAATTCAACCTCCATAAAACTTCTTCTAATTGCAAGAGACAGTAGGCTGAGTGCCCTGATGGATGTTGAGATAGCAGTTAAGAAATAATTTTTGCAAGAACAGGTGGAAGAAGTATCATATGGTGATCTTCCAACCCTATTCATGTGACATTTTGTGGTGAATAATTTATGACAGTCTTCCCATTATGAAATATTGAATTTAATGGTAGACAGAACCTAGTGATTTTGTTCAATGAATATTTTCCTGGAAATTCACTGTGTAGCCAGCTTAGACGAATATTACTTTCCCTACTGCCCCATGATGCTTTGGGCCTGAATAACTGCATATTGTTTGCCACTTTCTTCAGCGTGTCATCCTCTGGAACCTCACATCACAAAAGAATGGTTGTAAGGTACTGGTAGCAGCTGGAGCCCAGGGGGTAATGCAGGGAATGGTACTGAGCTTTTTAACAATTTACACAGAACCATCTACAAACCCAGATGTGTTTCACAATAGCTACTCCTTACATGGTATCCCCTACAACAAGGACAATGCATCAGGACACAGCAGTATTATTTTATGCATGTGAGGCAGGCTGCACTAATGAACAATTGTAGCTTACATCCAAAGTCAACGAACAAACATTCCCAGTTTTTGTGACTCAGCCAATCACCCATCTGCTCTACATTTCAACAGACCTGAACCTTGAACCTTGACTTGACCCACCTAAGGGATTTGAGAAATACTTTATATTTGAAGGCCATACTTCCTCATAAAGAGCACGTGGCAAAGCAGTATCCAGGCTTGCCATTTTTGTCTTGGTTCAGTGTGGGATCTCTTATAAGTTTGCTCCACCTGTTTCTCTTCAAACTAAACTACAATGAATACTGCGGACGTGGCGCTAAACCACTCTTCCCAAGCAAGGTATAGACACTTCCTGGTCCCTGCTGCTGCCACTGATCTGTGCAGATTGCTTGATATGTTGTTAATGCTGTGACCAACTGTGTGTATGAGTACGTCTGTTGATAAAGCCAATGTGTTGGCAGCATCATTTGACAAAGTTTTACATTTTAGTGAAGTCAGTTAGATTAGAGACACCTAAGAAAAAACAAGATTTAAGTCAGTCAGGGGTGTCTTAACTGAGGGTAGAGCATCGTAGTTGTAAAATGGGGGCAGGGTGGGTGTCATAGGGTAATCGCTGAGAGGAATACAAAGCTAAGTAGCCAAATTTAGTATGAAACTAATGTTAAAAGTGATTGTTTCTTTTATCTTGATTTAAAAAAGAGTGATCCATTATTTGGAGTGTGTGTTGCAAAAAAATTAAAAGCAGTTCTTAAAGAAGTAAAGAACCCCTGATTTAAGTGCAGATACCCTACTGAGAATACTCAGTAGGCTGAACGTGGAACATATTGACGGTGCAAAATGTCATCTGGAAGAGAACAACAACAAAATGGAGAGAAAGAACAAGAAGTACAATGTTGCAGACCGGAGCAAACTGCAACAGCACCTATTTGAAAAGAATGGGGCTAATCTTTGGTGTCTAACAGATATGATATCACTGTTTTGCTGCCAGGAGTCTGCTTCCATGGGACATATGAGAGCAGAGAGTCTGTGAATAAGGGCAACTTCAGAGAATTTAGAGAACTGTTTGCAAGGTATACTGTATTTATGTTCTTGACAGTTCAGTTGGTCAATGTGTTTTCTTGAACTCCGCCATATCATAGTCTACACAAGTTGGTTTCATTATTGCTACTAAAACCACACTTCTGTAGGAAATTAAAGGTCATTTGACTGCAAGTAGCAAGTAGATGAGACAACAGGCATTTCATGTCAAACACAGCTATCCATTACAATGAGTTACATGGATATTGCTGACTTATAGCAAGAGTGTTTTATTGATTTCATTGATATATTGGTAGGGTGAGAAGCAAAAACTCTAATGAGAAACTCTGGAAAGATGACAGGATTATAAAAATTAAGCATTAAAGTACAGATGGAGATTTGCTGTTTTTCATAGTATATTTTCTTTCCATGAATAAATAATAAAGGCACAAACACACACACATACAGGGCTTGAACATGGACAAAATGTAACCTTACCTGCTAAAAGTTCATAATAACAGAAGAATCATCTTGGTATTACTATATTATATTATTAGGTCGCCCCATTAATCCCAACAGACACATGCTCTGGACACCGAGTAAAAGTCCCAAGAAGTATTTTAATTACTTTTCTTCCTAGAGACAGTGCCTTATGCACCATAGCCACATTAGCATAGGTAAATAATCACAAATCAAGCACAAACACAATACAATTCTCTCCTCCACACCTCCCAGCAAGTGTTGTCCACCTCCTCCTGACTCTGGCTGCTGTGTTCCAAGCAGTCTTTTAAATAGTCCTTGACCCGGAAGTGCTTCTGTCCTTCTGACCACGTAACTGGCTAGCACTTCCGTATCTAATGAAGAACTGGCTTTTTCTTCAGCCCGGAAGTACTTTGAGGCTTCTGTCCTCGTGACTACCTCGTACTTCTGGGTGGCTATAGGAAAACGACAGCTCTCCCTGGTGACACCCATGGCACCTAACAGGGCTGAAAACCCGAACTCTCCCAGGATGCCCTGCAGGAATCTGGGGCACCGCTACACTCCAGGGGAGCTGCCATCTAGCGTTTTGGGGGAGACGGTGTTCAAAAGTAGCTGCCTCCCCCAGTCCTTCCATCCTCAGGACATCCTAGCAGGGTTGAGCTGCCGACTGTCTATCACAACATATACTTTTCTGACATAATGCAGTTCTGTAATCCTGAAATTAAATACAGTACAGGGCAAGTGTGACTACAGAAAATCATTCAGTAGAATTATACACTGATGGTGTTTGATATATTGTTCATTATCCCTTTAAGTTAAAAATCATGCAGTATAAAATTAAAATATTTATTCATATAATTTAAGTTATAATCCTGTGCACTCCTGTGGTTAAAGGACATTTGATGCTTTTGTTTTCTTATGATATTAGGAATATAAAGTATATTTGTAGTAGATAACCTGATAATTTGATATTTGGTATTTGGCACACTTTATTTATCCTCAAGGAGAAATTGATAATCTAACATAATTAGAAATCTTAATCTTAGAAACATATTTTTGCCAAGTTTGTGAATATTATAGTGTTTATGTTGTTACACCCAGTTTTCCAGTGAAATTAAAAGCACAAATAAAAGTAGGTAATAATTTGTGTCTAGGATTAAAATGTAAGAAATTCAGTCTCATTAAGTTCCCTTTGTGAGTTTCTTCCCACCAAAAGGTTTGAGCATGTCACTGTCTTGCTTAATGAAAGTTAACACAGCTCTTTATCTGTCTATCAGTGTAAACTGCTCTTCAGTCTGTTGGACTAGCAGGAACAGGTAGGGTGGAGGGTAATGGGGGCAAATGACCTTCTGTCTGTCTGTAGCGTAAACCATTTAGAACACTACTATAATGGTTCTGGCACTACAAAATAATAGAAATGGATGAGGCCTCCAAAAGGACCCACCAAAACAGGCCAGTATCCACATAGACCTGCCTCAGTATAGGCCTCACCCTAGCATGCCAGACCCAAGGCAAATGGGAGGCTTCAGGTCTGTCCAGGGCCCATACTGAGAAAAGGCTTTTAAAGTTCAGAAATAACAAATAACAGTAACCTCTTGGAGGATACAATTATCTATCTGCTCCTCGAGGCTTATTCTCTCCTGGACAATGCTGACAGCATTGTGAGGATTGTTTTTTGATTTCCATCCAGTTATCCATCTTTCAAACCCTATCCTGAGCAGAGTCATGTCTCACGAAATTGTTTCATTGATATTCCAAGTCGTTTATTTTTTCAGTACTCTTCCAACAGAAGACTGAGAAAAGAAGATGGTAGACAAGTTTAAATTTTGGAGGTATGGACTACATAAACATATTCCATGATAGAGCAAATCTGTAACTGTATAAAAGCAGACTCAAGTTAGATTCTGCATTTAATTTGTAGACATGCTTGTCCTGCACTCTGAGCACAGCTTCAGCAGAGATACCACATTTACTTCTCGCCTGCTTCAGTGTATTCTTTACTATGCCTTTTCTCAACTGTTGTATAAAGCCATGAAGTTGATTAATTGCAAGTGCTGTCTGTGCATTTAACCTCATATAAATCTTTACAGCGGATCTCTAAATCAGCGTGTTGCATTCTGCTTGTGTCTGCTTCATAAGGGCCTCATTCTCATTATCTTCAAAAACGTACAATTACTTAACTTTACTTTTTCTTTTCTACATTTATTTGGACTTAAATCTGACCTTGCCCATGCAGTATTTTTCCACTTTTAGTGCTCTTCCAATATTTATTTCTTTTTTATATAACTTCCATTTTTTGAAACAGTTAATATAAAAGTATATAAAGAAGTAAAGTGGAAATTAACACCAGTGTATTGCAGGTCAAACTCCCTACCATGCCTGTGCTCAATTTAACATAATAGTCAAACAAAAATGAGCAAATATTATTACATCACAAGTAGTCCTGCCAAAATGTACATGGCTGAAACTCAGAGAGTGCTTTTACGGGCAAAAATAGAAACACACTTAGGGAGTAAGGACTTCACTCAGAAAAATCTGTTGTTCCCTCATATGTAACCCGAGTGTGGCTTTGGAGGATGGTGGTAGTGCTATACATGTAATACTGACCTGGGCTACGTATGCACAGTGGATTCAGAATTTTAAGAGCATTTGGGAATTGGTTTTAATGTCATGAGGGCCTCCACAAACCAGGATTCCCTGCTAGCCAAAGACATTTGCTCCAGCTGTGATACAAATGAGTACAACTTGCCAGCGACCTAAAACATGATAGTAGACAATTTCTTGTACAGAGGAAGACAGTTCCAGATCAGAGAGTGGATGTTAGAGCAATTGATAGCAGAAGACAGAGGCAGTATTTGTCATTTTATTGTATATTTCTCTGCACACAGCTTCATTTGAAAGCAAATCAGAATTTTCTTTTGCACACTTGGGACCATCTTGAAACCTGGACAGAGATGTAATGTAGTAATAGGTGAAAATTTGTTTTAATTATAAAAGGGACAGCACATTTGTGCTGCTTATAGGCTGTATGCAGGGCACCTATGACTTGTATCCACATTTTCTGTGAACATAACTTTGGTGTTATATACTAATAAAAATGAAACGTTGCATTATGGAAACCATTTTGTTTTTTTCTTGTGGAATGAAAACCCAGTTATCAGAGATTAAGAGATGAGAGTAGCTGAACTTTTTCAGTTTAAGCAAATGGAGAATAAGAGCTGAGTTATTCAAAGTCTTTAAAATTATGAAGAGTATTAGTACAGTGAATCCAAGCTGTTACTTTGAAATTCATTCTTTAACAAGGACACAATGACATGGTTGGAAACTTAATGGAAAATTTCACACAAATATTAGATTTTTTTTTGTACAAAAAAACCATAAATACACAGAGCACATTACTATGTAGTGTGGTGGAGTGTACAACCTTAGAGATCTTCAGATTTTGAATTGGTATTATTTAGAAGAATCTAGTTCATGATCCTCAATAATGCGTCTAGAGAGGAGCAGTAGCTGCAGGTCTTTATTTCAACCAGTTTTCTAATTAGAAGCAGAGACAGTGACAGATCTGATTTCTTAACACAGATTGGTAATGTAATCGGGTTAAGTTACAGAATACTGAAGGCAGCAATGAAAAATTCAAAGTAAATCAAAGATGTTATTATTCTGCTAGACAAGAAAATAATATAAAATAGATGCATATTTTAATAAATAAGAAACAGATAGAAGTAAAGACTGGATGGTATATACTTCTTATATTTGTCCTAACATTGTAGGGTAATATTTATTCTACGATAAGGAATACTTTTATTGAATTCAATAATTAATTGTATATTTTGGATGCCATTTACATCAGGTTGATAATTATTCTTCTGCATTTATTTTTTGCATGTGAAACAAGATAAAGATAAAAAAAACAAAAAAGAACATAACTAGGCCTTGAACCATAATGCTGCTGAATTGAAGTAAAACATACTACCATCTACGGTATTGTGCAGCTATTCCAAACCAGTGCTAAGATCTCATTTTCTGTCTATTAAATGCAAAACATCATTGTGGTTTTCTCGATTTTTTTCACAATTAAATTTTACTTTTTGGTAAGGCTGATAAACTGGCCACAAGATCGATCAATTCGTGAAAACTATTTCTGCTGAGACTGCCTGCAATTAGCTGACTATTTCTTGTGTGTTTATTAGTGGTTCAGCCCAAGACATGTAGTTTTATATATACAGATTTGGTTATGTTGAGTATTTGTAGTTAAGGTCTGTCACACAGGTTGGATAATGGATGGATGGTCTGTCACACATGTTAATCAGAGGATCACCTTTCAGTTTCTTCACAGGTATGCATTACCACTGCAGGCCAAAAGGGACTCTGCTGCTAACTTTATTTGTCCTTTTCTTCTTCCACGGTACAGAGAAACCAGCCAGTGAGAGCAACGAACTTCACCCTTCTGGATCCTGGGCTATAAGAACTTGACCGCCCAGAAGAAGGCATCACATTTACCCAGAACGATTAAGAGCTAAGGAGCTCCATAATTTACTGAAGGCAGACAAAAAAGCCTGATTAATTCCAGCCACTTTATTCTCATGGCGATAGTTTTGTTTTTTTTATATCCATCCATTTTCCAACCCGCTGAATCCGAACACAGGGTCATGGGGGTCTGCTGGAGCCAATCCCAGCCAACACAGGGCACAAGGCAGGAACCAATCCTGGGCAGGGTGCCAACCCACCGCAGGTTTTTCTTATATGTCTTAATGTATTTGTTTTTGTTTGGATTCTGTTTCTTTCAAGCCTGTTATTTCCTTGGAAAGCCACAGATTCCAGATAGGGTGTGAGTGGCATGTTTTGGTAGTGACAGACATTAACAAATTCTGACACAGAACTGAACAAGTAAACTGCCATGATCTTTCAGTTTTAAAAAACAATTAGGTTAGAAAGTTGGGCAAATATGCACATGTTGAGCAATCTGCACTTACCTGTACATTTTGTACGTTCTTAGATAATGATGCATCTCAGTTCATCTAATTTTACAATACAAAGATCATATACTGAGCAGAACATGTATGGTAAGGGCCACTGTGACCACTGGTTGTCGTCCCAATTAGTTCTGCTCTATTAATTATTTACCAATCAATTCTGATAATGGAACATACATATTTTGCCTTTGTAGTCGACTTACTTTTTAAGATTCAGAACGCTTAATTGTTTTATTATTTTTTGATTAACTAGCAGCCAAATGGTAATGAGATCAGGGGATATAACACATTTCTTAATTAGTAGTCAATTATTGCTCTTAATGAAACACTTTAATTCACTTTGTTGCTTGTTAGGGCTCTCGTTCTGCCACACTAGGCATTTCCAGAAATGTTCATTTTCCTTTCATTGCAAGCACCACCTGAATGTTTAGGAGACCTGAACAGAACAATATTTCTCTTTTAAAATATTTTATTGAAACAGATATTGCATGATGGACACACTGGTGCAAATAGAATCACATTAGCTGATCATCTGTTAGTTGCCCTGCTGTAGATAGATAGATAGATAGAATTAGAATTAGAGTTAGAATTAGAACAATCTAGACGAGAACAGGCCATTCAAAGCTCGCCAGTCCTATCCACTTGCTTCCTCCAAGAAAACATCAAGTCGAGTTTTGAAAGTTGTGCGAAATTTACCCTTAACAAGTTTCCAACTGTGTCCCGTGTTCTTGATGAGCTCATTTTAAAATTTCGATCCACTGTACTAATTCCCTTCCTCAATCATGTCACCTCTTAATCTTCTTTTGCTTAAACTGTAAAGGCCCAGAAAGCCTGCACACAGTACTCAAGATGAGGCCTCACCAGTGCAGGTTGAGCATAACCTCCTTGGACTTGTACTCCACAGATTAACCAGTCCACTATGACTCCTAAATCCTTCTCATAAGGTGTACTCTCGATTTTTCGACCGCCCATTGTGTATTCAAACCTAATATTTTTACTTCCTATGTGTAATACTTTACATTTACTGACATTAAATTTCATCTGCCACAAATCTGCCCAAGCCTGTATGATCTGCTAATCCACCTATCTTGGTATCATCTGCAAACTTAACCAGCTTGTTACTTATATTCCTATCTAAATCATTTATATATATTAAAAATAGCAGCGGCCCTAGCACTGACCCCTGTGGAACACCACTCATAACATCGGCCAGTTCTGATTCGCACCATCACCCTCTGCTTCCTGTGTCTGAGCCAATTCTGCACCCAACTTCTTTTAACTTGATGCCCAACCTCTCATGTGGCACCTTATCAAATGCTTTCTGAAAGTCCAGATAAATAATATCATAAGCTCCACTTTGATCGTATCCTTTTGTTGCCTCCTCATAGACCTCCCCTTCTGAACCCATGCTGACTGTTCAGAATAACTCCTGTCCTTGTCATGTGTTGCTCAATCTTATCCTTAATAATTCCTTCCATTAATTTTCCTGTGATGCTTGTTGCTTACTGGCCTATAGTTGCTTGGATCTGCCCTGTCACCCTTTTTATATAATGGGATGATATTTGCCATTTTCCAGTCCTTTGGAATCTCTCCAGTGCACAGTGACTTCCTAAAAATGTGTCAAGGGTTTATATATGTACTCACTAGCCTCCTTAAGAACACGAGGATAAATATTATCTGGGCCTGGTGATTTGTTTGATTTTATCTTATTTAATCTGAGCAGCACTTCTCCCTCTACAATTTCCAAATCCCTCAGTACCTCCTTAGCCATTACCTCTGGCAGGTTATCCACTTGCTCACTTGTAAACACCTCAGAAAAATGTAAGTTTAGGGCATCTGCTATTTCATTGTCTGTATCTTTTAATTCCCTTTACTATTCCTGATGAACTTGACCTCCTCCTTAACTGTTCTTTTACTACTAAAATACTGAAAGAATCTCTTGGGGTCTCCTTTTGCCTTATCTGCTATATTTCTCCAACTGTCTTTTAGCCTCTCTGATATCCTTCTTAATGGTTGCCCTCTTTTCTATTAATTACGGTTCTCTTTGCAGTCATTAGTCTTATATGCCTTATACAGCAGTTTTTTCCTTTGCAACTTCTTTTTTAAATCTTTATTAATCCATCGTGGAGATTTTTTTAGTTTCCTATTACTTCCAAATTTAGGTATGTATCTGTCCTGCATTACATGTAAAACATTTTTAACCTGTTCCACTGCTCCTCGACTGTCTCCACATTTAAAAGCTTATCCCAGTCTATCCTACTTAGACTTTGTCGCATCTGCTCAAAATTAGCCCTACTAAAGTTCAACTTACAATTTTAGTCTTTGCATCTGTACTCTTACAAAATACTGAGAATTGTATTACATTATGGTCACTTGACCCTAGTGGTTCAATCACCTCTACACCCTCAATTCTATCCTGATTATTACAGAATACTAAAACAGATAGGCTTCACCCCTTGTTGGTGCTTTAACATGCTGTGTTAAAAACAGATTACTTCTAAAACTCCTGCTCTTGTGCTCCTCCATCTGTAAGGTTATCCCAGTTAATATTTGGATAATTAAAGTCCCCATGACTATAATATCCCCTGTAAACTTGCCTTTTGATATTACTAAAAAGATGTGTGTTGATAGATAGATAGATAGATAGATAGATAGATAGATAGATAGATAGATAGATAGATAGATAGATAGATACTTTATTAATCCCACTTAGTAAACACTGGGTGATTTTCACAGCTTTATTTTGTTCATCCATCCATCCATCCATCCATTATCCAGCCCGTTATATCCTAACTACAGGGTCATGGAGGTCTGCTGGAGCCAATCCCAGCCAACACAGGGCGCAAGGCAGGAAACAAACCCCGGGCATGGCGCCATCCCACCGCAGTTTATTTTGTTCATGAATATGAAATCGTGTCAAACTATGCTATCATTCTTTCTGTCCCAACTTGTAGCCTAAATTTGGCTGCTGTCAAAACTTTGTTGCACTACCATTGTAAAATTTCTGAAGTCTATGACTGTCCTTCTCTTTTCAAGCCTTGATCACCTCTGCCACTTCTTTCAGTTTACTTCTCTGTCCAAATGCTCAGAATAATTTGTGTATGTTATATCACAAATTAGGTTATTTGTTCTGTGTTTCCTTTTAGTATTGTATTTAGTATTTTGCTGTGGTTTATTTTCTTTTATTCTATTTAATGCTTTGAATATCATGTATGTCCTATTAATGTCCAGTTTGAATATCATTTGTATCCAATGTTATATGTACCCTGCTCTTTTCTCTGAGACTCTGTGAAGCACCTTGAGTATGGGAAAGACATCTATAAGTAAAACAAATTATTATTATTATTATTATTATTATTATTATTATTATTATTATTATTATCATCATCATTGCCTCCCTTCTCAATTTCAGTCATTTTCTCTGTCAAGAATGACTACAGACTGTAAGTTCAAAATGCAGCTGCTAAGGCTCTCCTTTTGAGCAAACCCAGTGATCACCTTACACTTCAGCTGTCTCAAGTCCACTGGCTCCATTACAGATAAAGAATCCTTTATAAGCCTCAGCTATTAAATTACAATGCTCGTCAACACCCCAGAATAACTTGCTTGCCCAATATAAACCATAAGACAACTGAGATTTTCTGATGCTATGTTTTTTCACTGTCTCAAAGTCTCACTATTTGTCTCTTAGTGAGTGTTCCTCCCACTCCCTTACATTCCCTACACCAAAGGCATGTTTATTTTTTAACGATATTCTTCATTTAACAGTTCTTGATTTCTACAATCGTTCTTCTGTTGTTAACCTTCTTAAGTTAACTCCTCTGCACTTCACTGTCCTGTAGCTTCTCTCATTACTTATTTAATTTAATTCCTTCAATTATTTCTCTGCATTATTCTTGATTTGTGATGTCAGATCATTTCCAGGCTCTTTCTGGTGTCTTTCAATACCATGTTCTTCTTTTGAGTCAAAATCTGCTGATTAGTTGATGACATTGGTTATATACTGTATTATGTAATCTCTTTTGCTCTGTATTATTATTATGTTAGTTACACTTTTAATTACCATTAACAACATGTGTCACCCTTATGCTCATGTGTACTCAACACTATTTCCTGCTGAAAATGCTCATAAAACAGACAAGTAGCCCAGGCAACACTTAAACCACGGGTTTTTTTAAATTAAAGTATGATATAGTTTTGTAAAATTTGACTTGCTTGTATGTAATGTGGTTTGATTTTAATAAATTCAATAAAATGTTAAAAAAAGTATGATATACAAAATGTGCAATGTCCCCTGACATGGATATATATATTATTTAAACAATGTTTTCATATTGCACTTGTTATTCCAATTTAAATATTACTTAACAATGAAATGTGTCAATTGGGTAAAATACAATTCACTAATTCAAAACAATAATGCTGGTTCACAGGAAGAAAGACAAGACTAGACACTGCTTGACTTGCTAACTTGCTGTCTCTTAAAATCACAGCAAGGAGCACAAATGTCTCTACCTCTGTCTCTTCTTTTAGTTTTTCACTCTCACTGTTTCAATCTCACTGCCAGCTGACCCTTAACACCAACCTGCCTTCCAACTCAATGTGTTACTACTAGAGGTGACATTTAACGATACTTTATTAGGATATCTCTAAGACCACTAGTTTACTTAAAGAGAATGTCAGCTGTAACTGTAATGGATGTTGGGGTCATTCCACTTCCAAGGAGAAATTTTCTGCTGTACATATTAGGTTGAGAAAGTCTTTGCTGTAAGTGGAGGGATGTGCACTGCTTGGCTGAGAGACAGAAGCCAATTATGGCACAGGATGCCCCTTCATAAGTCAGCAGCTTTGATGGCAGCTGCCTAAATGGGGTTTCTCCTTTAGCTGAGCCTTCTGGAAAGGCTTCTTGTAATCTGAATGTTCTGAGTTTGTGTATCACCCCTATTGTCCCAGGGAAGATGGCAGCTGTCAGTGGCAGTGTTGCCCTGAGTGTGGTCCTCAGCAGAGACACTCAGACTGCCACTTCAGGACCACTATCTACATGTACACGGGTTGTGTCTCTGTTCTGCTAGACTGGCAAGAAGATATGCTCTCTGTTCACAAATGTGTCATTTTCTTTCAGTGAATGCCCCCATCGGGTCCTGTTTTCTTTCTCTTGGGAGTTTTATCTTGTCTTTTCAAATAGTCAAAGCTGAGGTGGGGTGGTTGTCAAAAACCAGCACCTGTTAAAGCCCATTGAGTCAGTCCTTGTGTGCTTTTAGACTATACAAGAAATACATTGTTCTGGCTGTTTTCTGCGACCCCTAGTACTCCATTTACACTTGGCACTACTTGGCCATTATGTCAAAAATATCAATGCATATTTATCAAACTAATTCAAAAGTTGTGAGCAAGTATTACAATAAATATATCGTTTCGTAGAAACAAAAATATATTTATTTTCTTTGTGTGCTTGTGAAATGCAAAGTCCTTTCAGCTCATGTAATCCTTACTGTCAAGCCAACACCAAGCATGGTTATGACATTTTGGCAGTAGATGAACACATGCCTTTCTTGCAAACCCACAATTTATTCCTCAGCTGTGCACAGCATTAATCTATCCATTATATTTTAATACAGGTCTGCAGAGTTCCAAAGTAATGGCCCTCAGGGTTCATTGTTGAGGCCACTGATCTTTTTAATATACCTTAAATAAATTATCTGAATACAAAAGTAAACATTAAACTGATCAAGTTTGTTGATGATACTAAACTAGACACTGTAATGATCTGGAGCCTCAAGTATAACATCTCCTGTAGAATTCACACTAAAACCTGGTGTACATACAAAAACAGAAATGCACGTACGCACAAAAAAAAATTGCTTAAAACTGTGCGTACGGCAAGTTCCACACACTTCCCCTTTATAAACCCCAATGAACCAGAAATTTAACGTATGTGCATGCTCCTTCAACCCCACCCTAACTGCTCCCAGAATGTCACATATTTCAATATCCAAATCAATATAAATATCACCTTCCATTTAATTTTTTGTTAAAAGACAATGGTAAAATCATGTGGAAAAAAGAAGAATTTCAGTGAATGCAAAGTGGAGGCAAGGAAAATGTACTACAGGCCAAATTCCATTATAACGAACTCCCAGGGACCTAAAAAATATTTTATTATAACGAAAATTTCGTTGTAATGAGATTCTGTATTTGTTAATATAGTGTTTTCTTTAACTTGCGCCCAGGCGTTTGCAATCATTTCAATAGTTTCTTTCGCGTTAATTTTAATCTCCTCCTGCCTACAAGTTATGCTGACGAGAATTTTTCTCAACATTTCCTTGCAGTAATACACTTTCCCGAAACGCGATTGCAACGTCTGTGGAAGATTGTTTGTCCGTTGCCAGGGCAGGGCAAAAATAAGCTCATAGCGCTGCAGTGAAGAGACACAGAAGCAAATCATAAAAGATCAGGGTTGTCTTGCACCCCAAAACACAAGGCTGAGTCTCAGTACTTTAGGAAAACCAACTTTATTCAGCTTGAAACAGTAACGGCACACTTATTTATTGTAGCGTGATCTGCCACTCTGCTATACACAGACACAGCAGTCAGGCTGCATCATCCATCGATATCTTTTCTGTTTGCTTAGGCGGAGAGACACAGCATAGCTGAGAGACGCAGAATATCTTTGAGCCAGCTGTTGCCCCGGCAACAGATAAACAGCCTTCCATAGACGTGGAGATCGAACTTCGCGACGCTCTTAGGTGTGTCATCCAGTTAGGGGAAGTCCCAAGAGAGTTTATAAACCTCACATTTACCTTAAATGAGTGCCGCATTAATAGGAATGTTTCTTGAACGAGCATCTCTGAACCACATAAAAACTGCTTTTTCGATGTCTTCAAATGCAACAGTTCACATATGTTTGCAACCCGAGATTTTTTTTCTTTTTTTGCTCGGTCTTTCAAGAAAGTTGACAGCATCAATGGCAAAATTCTGAATTCACTGGCAATGTCTTTTTTTTTGCCGCAATCGAGAACTGCAAAAATAATTTTTTTTTCTCTAATATGAACTGTTATCTTTTTTGTGTCTGCTGTTTCTATAGGAGGGTGACAATGAGTTAAATTCCATGGATTTTTTAAAATGTTGACAAGCAATAAGCAAGAGGTATCACTGAAAACTGCAGGAAACAAAAAGGGCAAAAAAAAAAAGCAGTACAAGGAAAGTTCGAAGAAAGAAAAAAACATTACAATGTTTCTGTTTGGGGATCATTGGGCACAACTGAACTGCGGCCACAGAACTAGCTGCTCTGTCGATGATTCATTCAGGCATTTCAAGGTCTTTTGGGCACTTCGTTATAATGAAAGTATCTGCTGAATATATTTCGCAATGATGAGATTTCTATAGTATATACTCTCGTCATATGGGGAAACAGTCAGGACCATAAAAATACTTTGTTGTAATGAAAATTTCGTTATAAAGATATTCGTTATAACGGAATTTGAACTGTATTTGTTCGCTTAAGCAGTGGTATAAGCAAGAAAAGTGATACAGTGTAGTGAAGACACTCGAAAGTCACACAGTTCCTGAAATAAAAAGAAGTGATCAGACATCAGAGCTGATGTGAACTTACGAGTCACAGCACACTGTCTGTTTATTCTGTTTCAGACAATATTACAAACACTGACCCCCGTGCCAATTACACATTTCCATATGGTGATGGTGCTGCTGTGCCCAGCACAACTTTACATGTTGGCTATGCACACACCTCTGCCTCGGAAATTGCTGGGAGACCATCTGGCTGTGTGCTAATGCAATGTTCTGTAGTCACAAAATGTAATAGTGGATGCTGTAAGAGATGAAGCCAATGAACTAAGGTATATAAGGGCTGTACTATGTGATATTGACCACAAATTACATGAATTGGTTAAAAAAAAAATACTGCATCTGATTACCTGTTTTTACATTTTGCTAATTACAATCAAATAAAGTTGTAATGATGTCTGATTTGGCTGATCATTTGATTGGTCAGGGTCAGGTTCATCATACCACATCTCTTCAGGTACAGACAAGCCATGATTGTGCGCCACACTGTAAAGAACACAACGTGCTTGCACAATGAGACGCACGTTCTGTGGACTATAGAACAGCATATTAATATAGTGGAATTTTACATAAGCAAATTCATTCTCTGAAGGTGGCTTTATAGTGTAGCATCAGTGGCAAGTGACACAACGGATTGATTCTCTTCTCTTTACATGGCTGTTTGAGGTGACTCACTATCTTTAAAAGAACTGCTTGCCTTTCGCCGCACTAGTTGGAAAAAGCACCTGTGACTGTACGGAGATGACATTTTTATAGGTTCTCCAGCTATAGATGATGTAATCCCAGCTCATTCTTTTGGTTGATTTATCCCTGCCTGATGTAACTTGTCCAGCGCCATTGCAATAGCAATATGCATGCAGCTGACCGCTCCAGTTCCATTACATTTGGAAAACTGGACGTTGCTGCGAATTACGCTTTGATGTTTCACAGTTCAACCACAGTGTAAAGAAATCTTATCTATCTGGATGACAAGCGGATAATATCATTCTATACAGCTGGCATGGTGAGACTCTGTGATGTTTGTGAAATACCTGATCGGTCAGCAATCTCACATTGAAAAGCTCCTGTGGTTAAAATTCCGAGAGTGGACAGAACTTCCAAAGGAGCAGGTAGAGTACAGTACCTTAATGTCTGTCTTTGTAAAGCCTTGCACCAGTTCAGCACACAGCTCTAAGAGGATAGCTCTTGGAAATTAAAATTGCTTTATAAGACAGTCATCATAATCTGTAAATATGCTCTCTCTTCTAATTTTTCCATTGTCTTCTAACAACACTAAAGCAGCTATGGAAGTTGGAATAGTCTGGTCATTCCGTGCTCTATATATTGTTACAGAATGATTACAATCAAGTGAATTAAATTTGTAAACGATATGCAGTTAATTTCAGTGTATTTGATAAATCCTGCGTCATTGATGCAAATATGAAGAGAAAGGTAAATGACACAGAAACAGTAGGACTGCTTTGATGCTGGGTGTCGCCAGTTTGCAAAATTGAGCAGAAACGTGCATACTCAAGGTAAGGGGCTACTGTGAAAATGTGCGTGGCTTTACGCCATGTTTAGTTTTTATATCTCAAAGTTTGTGAGGAAATGGGTGTATGCAACATTTTTGTGTGTACGCACCATTTATACATGAGGCCCCTGGTGTTTATTTATTTAATTTTTTTTTTACAGTTTCTCCTAAAATAATAGATAGATAGATAGATAGATAGATAGATAGATAGATAGATAGATAGATAGATAGATAGATAGATAGATAGATAGATAGATAGGCAGCACTCTAGTTGCCCGAAGGAGGAAATTTATCGTTTCACAGAAGCACAATAAATAAATAATATGGCAAACAACAATAATCACTCTCATATACACACCAGAATTATTAAAAAGAAAAGAAAACTTCTAATTTGGCCAAAGCTAACAAGAGCAGTCACAGTTACACTGAGGAATTATAAAGGCGTATTGCTGCTGGTATAATGGAGTCCCTGTAGTGTTTCTTCACACACTTCTGCTGGATGATTTCTTGGCTAAAGGTACTCAATGCTAGTCTGTCAGTGCATCAGATGTGCATTTCTGCAAGTGATATTATCTGGTGTTACAGTACATTTAAAGTCTGAAGTGTACAGGGTGAATGAAACAGGTGGCAGTACTGTGTGGTGCATACATCAATATCAGAGGCACAGTCTATACATACAATATATGGAGAGAGAGACAAGGATACTATATATAGTGTGTAAGCAAAGGGAAATTATTCTTACTAGGGCTATCTCATTTGGAGGACTGTGTACAGTTTTGGTCACCTTATTACAAAAAAGACATAGCAGCACTAGATGAAGTCCAGAAAAGAGCAACTAGACTGATTCCAGGACAGCAGAGTATGAGTTATTGGGAAAGATTAAAGGAACTGAACCTTTTCAGTTTAAGCAAATAGAGATTACGAGTTAACATTATTATTTTTTTTTTAATTATGAAAGGTATTACTATGATGGACCCTTGTTATTATTTTAAATTAAGTTCTTGAACATGAATGTGGGGGCATCAATAGAAACTTGTTAAGGGTAGATTTTGCACAAACATTAGATGGTCCTCCTTCATACAGTGAACCATAGACATAAGGAAATAAATTACCAGGCAGCATGGTTGGGGTACTTTAGTGACTATTGAAAGTCAACTCAATTTTAGAACAATTAGACATGAATGGATGTATTGATACTTCAAGCATCAGTGTTCTTCCACTTTGACACAGTTAATATTTCAAAAATGATCAAATAATTAGAAGAAAACACAACAGAAGCAAAATTAAGCCAGTACTTCAGTTCCTGACATGTCCTGGTTATATCAGATGGAGCCACGTCAAATAGCCGCGGCCGTGTGAATGGCGTGCGAATGGCGTACGGCTGCCCTATGCATGCCGTGATCCCCCCCTCCCTCTACTGACAGAAGGCGTGTCAAGATTTCACAGTAAACACGCCCATTCATGCCCTATTTATTCATTTACCTGGTTCCAACACTAGATGGCGCTTTGTTCTCAAGAACACGTTAACACACGCCAGCAATTTAGCTGCGCTGAGTTGCAATCACGTGATTTTAACATTATATTTTATTATTATAATTATAACATTATATTATATTATATTATTATATAGGAGCTTCCCTGTCTGCCTATCATATAGTGCCTTTCCTTCCTACCTATCTATATATCTATCCCCTTAGCTGTTTTTTATATATCTATTATACAGTGCCTTCCCTGTTTATTTATATATCTAGTACCTTCTCTGCCTGTATGTCTGTCTGATTGCATATAGCGCTGAACTTACTGCTCTGTACTATTCTGTCTTCTGCATGTCCTGGAGTACAAAAGAAACAGCACCATACAGCAACATGTGCGAACTGGCAAGATCGGGGAAAAAACACGCGGTCACTGATTACAAACCGCAAGATGAATGAAAGAGACAATATATGTAAAAACATCATCGCACTAATGCAATATTATTTGAAAACGAATAGCGCCAGATCGGGTTTGAATATGCGCCCGATCTGACGCTGTTCGTTTTCAAATAATATTGCATGTACTGTGCGTTGAAAGTGCTGCACTGAATAAGCTGACTCCTTCTGTAACAGCGTGTATTCAAAGCCGATCTGACACTAATATTGCATGTACTTAACTATTTTAGAATAAAAACATACATTTGATTTCAGTCAGTCTGTAAGAGCCAGTGTAAATGCATGATAATTGTAAAGGTTAGCTTTTTTTAAATTCAGTTCCATTCTCTCAGTCGCGTTCGACCCCCAATCTGACAATGCTGTTTTCACATAAAGACGCGCTATAACTCAAATGTGATTTATTTGGAGACGCGCTATAGATCGAATGTGATTTATTTGGAGCGCTATACTCGAATGTGATTTATTTGGAGACGCGCTATACTCGAATGTTATTTAAACAGGGAAGAAAGTACAATGTCAGGTGCTCATTCAGTGTAATAGGAACCATAGCACAGAGAGATGTATACACTGCAACAAGTACACATGTCGTGAATGTAGGAAGGGTATGTGGGAATTGTTAATATTTGAATGTGATGATTTTATACAGCACGGATCGGAAATCAGCAATTCTTAGCATTGCACCACGCAAGTTGTTGTATCAACCGCCTACTGTAACTTGCTTTATTTTTTCTTCACTTATAGTCTAGAATAAAAGTGCACTTGTTTTTTATTCTTGTACACCAACATATGTTCCTGTGTTTGAGCGACATGGGCATGCTCAAAAAAATAGACGTGTAATGCCACGAAAACTGCATGCAGGCACTTCAGTTCGCAAGTATTGGTACGAGAATGCAGTCACAAGTACACTGCAGAGCTACAGCGCATCTTTATGTGAAAACAGCATTCTCAGATGGGGGGGTAGGGAAGGATCCTGAACACGACTGAGAGAATGAAAAGTGAATAAAAAAACTAACCTTTACAAGTATCATAAATTACACTGTTACACACTGAAATCAAATGCATGTTTTTATTCTAAAATAGTAAGACTAAGAGCAGTTTACTTCTCAAAACAAAGTGGTGCAGGATCGAACTCACGATCTTCTGACTTGCAGTCGGGAGCTGATTCAATTGCGCTACGGAGGCAGTCACAATAAACAAGTGTCAATGTCGCATGTTAAGGCGGTTTTTTTCTGCAGTTATATTTTTGAATAAAAGCATACTTGTTCTGTTATATTTGTTCCTTTTGTGAAAGTGTTTGATATTTGGACTTCAGGCTTCATACATTATATAGTTTATGCTTACATTTTGTCATTTACTACTACAATATGAAAAACGTTTCTGTTTTAAAAATGTGTTTACACGGATTACTGTAGAAACGGAACACACATGAAAAGCGTGTATTCCAAATAATGATCTATTATTTCCACTCTAAAACTCCACTTCACTCCCAGATAATCAATCAAGGCATGAGCTGGGAGAAGTTTCTGCAAGTTCTAAGTCGTTCGGGGGATGGAATAGCCGGCTACTTGCAGCTTTTCTTTTATCAGCACATTTAGATTAACAAAAGACACTGGTGGAGAGGTGAGAACGGTTTTAAGAAGCGATTGACTAGTTTTGGAAGAATACATTTTATTTCTAAAGTCGTGTGCGTGTTTTAATTGTTGGGGGATTGTTTGGGTATTTAAAAAAAACATTTACTTGAACCAACTACTTACAGTAAATAAGCAAAAAATGGGAGACACCTTTGTTTTAAATAGTCAAAGAGTTGGGCTAACAATAATAATTATTATTAATATTATTACTGGTCATAGAAACAAATGAAAACAATAGTTAAACACTTGATCATATGTATCTGTGCTAGTTTGTGTTTGTAATTATGTGACCCATAATAATTTTTCTCAGTATAAATAATTTTTTGGGTTTTAAGAACTCCATCAAAAGAGCAAACACAAACTTAGAAGGAGTGGAAGGTGAGAAACCTCAGTGGAGAATCCTGACTATGACATGGTGCTAATTGCTCTGTGTGTGTTTTTTGGGGGGGAGGGGTTCTTTAGACCTGTCTGCGCAAATGTGTTTGTGTTAAAGCCAACGGAGAAATGCAGGAGCACACACACACACACACCTCTCATCCACAAATGCTTTAACTGTTGTCTTGTAAATCGTTGATTAAACCTATGAACACAGCTGTTCAGCAGTCCTAAACACAAGCGCATGGTCTATTTTTGTCCTTAATTAAAAGACATCAATACGTTAATAATTAAAACAAAGATAACATTGTTTATTTTGCTGAATAAGGTAATAAGCTATATTTAAAATAAAACAAACCAGGAAGTAAGTGTTTTATACATTAAAGTACTCTGTATAACCAAGTGCCCTAACAAACAGCAACAGTGTACAGTACAGACAAAGAGTGTGTGTGCTGGTGGGGATTGGAAGGTGAATTAGGATACCTCATTTACAAGACAAAAGACGGTCTGAGGTGTGAATGCACAACGCCGCTTTGCTCTTCGGTGTGTGTGTGTGTTTTTTTAGGTTACTAGGGGTGCATTCTTAAATTCAGTCTGTCTAAATCTTTATAAATGCCAAGTTGGAAAATCATGTTTGAGAAAATGACAACAATTAAAATCTTGATCATTTGCGTCCGTGCTATTTCGTGCTTAAGTGACCCAAAATATTTTTCTTAGTTTTCTTAGAACTTCATTAAAAGACAAACTTAGGAGGAGTGGAATGTGAGAAATCTCAACGGAGAATGTACTGACTTCTCCTTATTACTGACTGTTAGATGGTGCTAAAATGTTTTTTCGTCCTGCTGGCGCAAATGTGTTTGTGTTAAAGCCAGCTCAGACAAACCTGACGAATGCCGGAGCGCGCACACACACACACACACCGGTGGCACTTTGGCCGTTAGTGCTTCAACGTTAAACGAAGCCCCGTAAACTTGATCCTGAACAGCAGACTGACTTTAACAATAATAGTTGATTGTTTTTATATTTATGTTTTTGTATATACTGTATTTTTAAATGTTCAAATGAACGTTTCCGAGTATATAATTTGTTGTGTCATCTGTTTACAGTGTTGGCTGATTTTGTGATTGAGACCCATGGGTTACATTGAACTGGAGTGGGACAAACGGCAAAGCCAAATTGCCCAAGAATTTAAAAGCGAAGGTCCACGAGACTGTCATGCAGAGATTTCCGGATCTGACAGCGCACCACTGGTTCAGAGTCGGCTATTCCATCCCCCCAACGACTTCAAACGTGCACAAACTTCTCCCAGCTCATGCCTTGATTGATTATCTGGGAGTGAAGTGGAGTTTTAGAGTGGAAATAATAGATCATTATTTGGAATACACGCATTTCACGTGTGTTCCGTTTCTACAGTAATCCGTGTAAACACAACTTAACTGGGTCGGGAACACTTAATATAAAGCATTTAATGTGTTACATTAATTAATGACGGGGTTTGAGAAAATCTAGTAAATTAAACATTCATTTTAAGATTTAGTTTAGTTTGCGACATTCTACTGACAAAATAAACTATTAGAATAAAGTGGAAATGTCGACTTTAATCTCGACATAATTGGCGACAATAAAGTGGAAATGTCGAGAATAAAGTCAACATGTCGACTTTAATCTCGACATTTAGATTTTTTTTTTCTTCACTGTGTCCGTATTTTTTTTTCACCGTGGCCCTAATACGCTTCCGTAATGTACACTGGCTCTTACAGACTGACTGAAATCAAATGTATGTTTTTATTCTAAAATAGTTAAGTACATGCAATATTATTTGAAAGCGAACAGCGTCAGATCGGGCATATTCAAATGCCCGATCTGACGCTATTCGCTTTCAAATAATATTGCATTAGTCGATGATGTTTTACATATATTGTCTCTTTCATTCATCTTGCGGTTTGTAATCAGTGACCGCGTGTTTTTTCCCCGATCTTGCCAGTTCGCACATGTTGCTGTATGGTGCTGTTTCTTTTGTACTCCAGGACATGCAGAGGACAGAATAGTACAGAGCAGTAAGTTCAGAGCTATATGCAATCAGACAGACAGACAGGCAGAGAAGGCACTAGATATATAAATAAACAGGGAAGGCACTGTATAATAGATATATAAAAAAACAGCTAAGGGGATAGATATATAGATAGGTAGGAAGGAAAAGCACTATATGATAGGCAGACAGGGAAGTTCCTATATAATAATGCAATATTATTTGAAAACGAATATGTAAATGCATGATAATTGTAAAGGTTAGCTTTTTTTTTTTAAATTCAGTTCCATTCTCTCAGTCGCGTTCACGACCCCCAATCTGACAATGCTGTTTTCACATAAAGACGCGCTATACTCGAATGTGATTTATTTGGAGACGCGCTATACTCGAATGTTATTTATATAGGGAAGAAAGTACAATGTCAGGTGCTCATTCAGTGTAATAGGAACCATAGCACAGAGAGATGTATACACTGCAACAAGTATACATGTCGTGAATGTAGGAAGGGTGTGTGGGAATTGTTAATATTTGAATGTGATGATTTTATATAGCACGGATCGGAAATCAGCAGTTCTTGGCATTGCACCACGCAAGCTGTCGTATCAACCGCCTACTGTAACTTGCTTTATTTTTTCTTCACTTATCGTCTAGAATAAAAATATTTTACTAACTAGTTTTATTAATTCATTATTTAATAATAAATAGCATAATCATCATGGGTTGTGTATTGAGTGATTTAACAAATCTGTTTTATTAATCGGTTTGTTGTTGTTTTTTACCACGTCATCTATTTATGAAACTATGTTGACAATACAAGAACTGCCTATGCCAGCCAATTTAACGAATTGACAGTGGAACACTACCAGCCAGGACACAGGGCAGGGCAAAACATGTAGCCAAAGATGGACGAGGATCGAAATGGAACTTGATAACATTCTGTAAATCCGAGATCAAGTAGCTAACTAACACACTCAGAAACATTGGTTAGGGAATACAATGCAATGTTGGCTTAAATACCAGTGGGTTAGAAAAGTCATGTGTTGCCACTTCCAGTTGTCATGGGATGACAAAGGAATCTTTGCCAATGAAAATACCACATAAAATGACAATGCCTATTAACAGAATAGGAAACAAAATTGCAGCAACAAAAACTTAATAAGTAAGGTAGAAGTCTAAAGCCTAAATGAAAGAAAAAAAACACACACAAATATGACAAAAGAACACAACAAAATAGCAAAATCATAACAACATTTAACTGAAAAAATTAAAGTCCCATACTTTTAAAGCCCACAGTTTGGAACATTGGAAGCTTTTAATGTCCAAAAACAGAGATGGAGAAAGCAATGATATGGAGTGGATGAATAGAGACATATCTGTCACACTGGAATTTCAGGCAGTTATTGGCAGTTTACAGTTGGCAAGTTCTGATTTGGACTTTGTAAGAAATGAGCTATGAAATATCTTATTAGTGGCTTCCACGCCTAGTAGGTCCCAGTGGCCTCCACTTGAGTCAAATCTTATTTGCAGAATAATTTTCAAAATATTATACCCTTAACCAGTGTGAAAAAGCATGCAGTTTATGGCCACAGACATTATTCTGGCACCCTTTACTTCCTACAGGATTTTCTCTCTATTCCAACTCTTAAATGAGACCAACGTTGTAGTGTAGCACCAAAGAAATCCACAAATGCAGCAAAGAAGGGTATATTGACACAGCCGACAGGCAGTGAAATTTTCCCATTTTTAGAGAGATAACCATTAGATAACAGTGGCTACAAAGATCATTAATAACATTTTTCCATATTTAGTTTGACAGCTTAATTTAATACTAAACATAGCACTACAACACAAATGTTTTCTTTTTTTTTTGAGGTTAACTTTTTATTAAGTAAAGACAAATTGACAGGCTGTTTTCTCAAATCTAATGGAGATATCGTTTCATTGGTCAAGCATATAATGGTTGTGAGTCACCCGTGGGGCTTGATGTCTTTGAGGGATGAGTTACACCTGACACAAAACAACGACAGAGAACATCACTGATTAAAAATAAGCAAAAGATTGGCACAGGTGAAGAGTCTCAAGAATATAAAAAAAGCTGTGAGACAAGAAAGTGTTTATTTCAACTGTGATTGCTGGCTATGGTCCTTGTTTTTACAGTTGCCATACTCTGCAGGACTTTCATTCACAAATTAAAGTTTGGTTACCTCTTTTTTGCTGTTTTGGTTTGAATAAAATTAAGAATGGACCATAGCATCTGTGGTGATGCAAATGTTATTAAGTTTAGTTTATGTTCATTGACACACTTTCCAGAGTACTGTGAAATTCTTGCTTGCATGCTGAATCAATATGCAACATGCTGCCATTTGCCAAATCATAATCACATTATTCAGTATTTGAATTCATTATAGGCAAAGCAAATTAAGAACACCACATATATTATGACTTGGTTATTGTTTTTTCTCTTTCTTACAAAATTTCACCACAATACCACAAAAAATGTTTGATGTCATACACTACACCCTTTAACTTAACATTCTGTTACCTTTGCTTAAATCTAACATTAGGAAACTTTTTTTTATTGTAAAGAGGAGACAAAACATTGTCAAAATGTAGGGGCACCACAATGGTAGTGCCATATAACTGAAGTAGGTAAACATTGAAAAACATACAACCAGTTGTGGGTAACGTCCTTTCATACAGAAGCTCAGAATTGAACTCAGACTGGGCGAACTTCCAGTGTTATTTGTTCCAGGCATGACGGGGTGGGTGCAGGAGGCTAAGATAATGCAATCTTCCATTCTGCAGAAGGAGAAGGAGAGAAGGCATTAGAACAGAGCACTAATCCCTGGTTCGGGGTTTCACCAGACCCCTTTTCTCCCATGTGCACAAGTATGACAGTATGTGTTTATCCTGTGTTACATTATGTTATACTTTATAGCAAGATGACAGCAAGTTAGTCTCATCTATGGAAATATTTGATTCTTTGGCATTATATGTCCAATTTGTTTTTCTCTGAAATATATTTTGAGTAGATACTCATCGAAAGCAATCCATTACAAATTACTTCTCTCAAATTGTAACTGGATTACTCATTACTTCCTGGAAAAAATTATCAAATTTCTAATTATTTGACTGTTAACTTACTCTCTAAACCCATGCAAATATGTACCAACATGAAAAGTTCACTGATAACTCCCAATTGTCCTTTTAGAAATTTAATGTGGACATAACCCAGCGGTTCTCAAATATTCGTATTTCGTAACCCCCCTTTTCTACCTGGAATAATTCTGCGCCCCCTGCATAATATAAGATAGATGAGAATAACCCATGATACAGCTAACAAAGGTACTTCCATAAGATTTGCATGTGTTTGGCTAACTTTGATTAAATATGTGCAATTTATTTTTTTTAAAGGCTTTAATACCTGTTAAAATGCATGGTGTGGTTTTCAGTAGTAATTCTAATCCCAAAAACAAAGAATAGATTAATTTAATTTTTTTATGTAAAGAAACGATTAAATATGTTTTCATTTTAAAATATCTAGTAAACGAGGACACCGATGAAGTCAATCTGCGCGAGACAAACGTATTTTCGTCCGACAAATATTATACCGCTGTTAGTTGTATCATGAAAATAACCCAATACGCAGTAAATTATTTAACTCAATTTTGGCAATATTGGCTACGCTGCCAATGTGCTGCAGTCGCGCCGGATTATCACCTGATCAACTGTTAACCGGATGTTGGCGACAGATACCGATACGTCTCGAACTTTCTGGATTGAAAATACGCGACTATAAAAGCAGCAGCAGCGGCGCCGCTCGCCATAGAAACAAACTTCAAATAGAAAACGAGCTCAGAGTGTCTATCTCGAATATCAAACCAAACCTGGACAGGCTGTGCAGGGACATATTAGTCATTTGTACAGCTTCAGCGCCCCCCTGTTTGAGAACCGCTGACATAACCAAGAACAGTTGTGGCAGAAGGCAAGCACCCTTACCTGGCAGGGACATCTGTATACTGAACGGACTGGGAAAGAGACCATGCATAGGGCATTATCTCTTTATCTAGACAGTAGCCTCCCTGGGTTGCTGCAGGCCCACAGGTTCCCTCAGGGCTTCATGGCAGATGGATTCCTGCTTGCTACTCAGCCCTGTTGGGTCCCATTGGGGCCTACTTTGTCGGGCTCCTGCTCCACCCAGAAGTGCTTCCAGGCCATGCTAATGTGCCATAAAAAATACTCCTGGTGTTACATGAAAGAAGCCTGCTGCCGCAGTCCCAGGAGCCAACATCAGGAGGGAGAAGATGAAGCTATTGGAGGAAGGAGGAGGTGGAGAGAGAGAGAAAAGAAGAAAGAGAAAAGAAGAAAGTTCTTGTTCTGTTGTACTTTGATTGTGTTGTGTTTTCGTGGTGGGAAACATTTCCCACAAAATAAAACTTGTGTTCTGTGCTGGACTTGTGACTTGTGTTTGTCTGTGTTAGGTTTGCAGAGCTGGAGAGCACCCTACTGGCCACACAGGGAACATAAAATTAACAGTTAAACAATGTGACTTACATTAGCTATTTGCTATTTCGAATATATGAATCAGCCTTCAGTTCACAAAAATAATTTTTAATAAAAAAATCTTTCTTGGACACATGGAGTCACTAAGTTGTACATTTATTGCTAGTGTAGTGGCCAGAAGATGAGAGCACTTGGGTGATGAGGTGGAGTCAGCTTTGTGCAGTGTTTGTGGTATAACACAATAAATCTGTTCATGTATCTGCATCTCTCTTGTGTAAACTATCAAAAAAGCAAAAAGTGATCAAAAAGACAGCATTTACATTTTGTGATTAGCTTTTTTTTTTGCATTCAGTTGAAAGGAAAACATTGATATAACTCAGTTGTTCATCAGACTTCTCCCTTATTATTAATCGGAATGTTAAAGAGATGCAAGGAAAGCATTCAAAATTCATTTTGGGATTCAGTGCAGCTAGAAGTCTTCAGTTTTGTGTTGTTTGTGTTTATAAACATATGTCTAATGTGAGCAACGAACTTCTAATTTAATCAGTAATTGTAATGTAATACAATTTATACTGTACCACCATATTAAAGTAATTTGAAATCATTGCTAGGTACTGTGTCAAATACAGCATCATTTAAAGGACACATTCATTTCTGTTCTATGTTCAGTCATTTCTGTTTCCAACTGTTCTATGCTCAAAACAAACATTTTCATGCTTGTGCTATGCTTCTTGAGGATTTTGCAGGAAACATTATATTTCCATTTCCTTGAATAAGTTATACAGACAGTATTTACAAACTAACATCTATATATTTTTTGAAATTAAAATATAACATAAGGCCTTCTCTGTGAGTCAGAAAAGAACAGGGAAGTTTGACAGATGTTAAATAAGACCAAGGGTGGATTTAAAAGAAAGTGTTGGCAGGGTTCTTTATATCTCACGCTGGAGTATAAGATGGTGGATGAAGATCCTTGTTATATATTGCAGAAGTTTATCAGGTGTATATCTTTCCTCCTCTAGTCATAAAGTCTAATCCTCCTCGGGTCATAATGTTGTGTTTCTCCACTTAAAGCATATGCAGAGAGAGAAAGTGCACATCTTTTATGATAACTGTGAGGCATTGAACAACTGAAACATGTAAAATATAGATGAAGATTTCTGCTTGCTGCGCTAATGAGCTGAGTAACAGGCCAGGAATATACTTAACACTACATGACGCATGTGCTTGAGGACGCCGTTGCTACGCAAGCAGTTTACTGACTATACTTGCACATATACTTAAAGTAAATCTGTTGGATTCCACCAGGTTGCAATGTGAGAAATCAGTGTCTGGTTTCGCTGTGCTGTGAACTGAAGGAAAAAAACTGATAACAATATAAATTCTTTGCATTCTGATGCTGTTGCTAAGGTGCAAAAAAAAAATTTTAAAAAAGACAGCAACAGCAACACATAAGATAGTATGTGAGGCCTTTAAATGCATTGCATCATTACGATGGGAAATATGTGACATTTATATTGACTATGCAAGAAATGAATGAAGAGAATACATTCACATGTCAGCATTTATGTTTGATGATTTGCTTCACCACATCAAGCCATTCATCAAACATCGAAGCATGTTCATTGATATTGTAGGATCTGCAATGCGGTTTGCTGTCACATGTTGATAGTAAACAGCAATGCTGATGTCACGTTCCAAAACTTGGACACACACATCACCCATATTTTTTCTGATACTACAAATCGCACACACATTGTGTTAATTTCTGATGATGTGCTCAGAAGATGCATCAAAAGAATGCTTGGACTGCATGGCAGCCATGATGTGTGTGCATAATCTTTCTGAGTGTGAAGTATAAACTGTCCCTTACAGTTCTTGGGATTTCAACTTTATTTATTCTTTATAACATTTTTATTTGTTTAGTATCATGTTTTTATGTTCCATTGAGTTTAATTTGTTTATGTTTTGCTCTGTGTTGTCTTTTTATCCCTTCTTCTTTAATCAATTAGGACTCTCAGGTGCCACACCACTGTGGCACTGGTTTGCATCTGGAAATGTGTTCTTTGACTTCCTTTCACACGTCTTCCTTTGTTAAATTTTTAGGCAGTAAAGGTGGATTCCATGCAGTAAAGAGAGGTAAGACCAGAATATAAGAACAGTTTAGATATAAAATAAGTATCTCCTGGCAGCAGAGGTGTCTAGGAAGGCCTTAAGTTCAATATTGATTGCCAATTTCTCCCCGACAAACTTAGTACATTCCATTACAGATTTGATGTGCAAAACATGATTTTTAAGTCTGTTAGTAGGAGAAGGCAGAGCCAGAAGATGATGGGGGAACAATGGCCAGAATACTAGAAAGGAGAACCTCAGATCCAGGAGGTGCAATATGGATTTCATCCAAGCTGTGGAATGGTGGAGCAGCTCTTTATTCTCATAATGACAGAGTCTGAGAAGCAGGCTTTACCATAACTGATATGAGATAGGGAATGCCATTGAAGGGAGGTTCAGACACAAGAATACAGACGAATGGCGCTGAAAGTACACATAGGTCAAGAGATAGCAAATATTTTTTACTTTTTCTATTACCTCTTTTTGACATGAAGCATGGCTATTTAAAATATATTTAGCATCAACACCAAATACTCAGCATCAATAGCAAAAATGCAAATGAATATATATAAATGTCTTATTTGTGTTTAATGGGCAAAGTGCTGTTAATGATAAAGAAAAAGAATTGGGGCTCTGCCTGGAGGCGCTATTTAATGTCTTATCCAGAAGTGTGAAAAAAAGGTTAGAAATAACGATGTCAGCCTCAGTTTGAAGGCTCAACCTCTGTCGGTCCTCTTCTAAACCCAGGGGAGGTTCAGGGTTTACATCAAGCTTTTCGCAATTGTGCTGAAATTGGCGTCTTTTGTCCTCCCGTGGCTATTAGATGCCTTAACTTGATAGAAGGTCCAAAGAAGAATAGTTAGACATTTTATGGGACTGTAGAGTATGAACTTTAAAGAAAGACTAAACGCCCATTTAAACTTATTATGTCCATATCGCCCCGAGGGATCACTACAGAGCATATGATGTAAATTTTGGCATTAGTCCTTGTGTGCAAGCCATGTGGTCCAAAACATCTGTAACTGGGTGACCCTGTGTACGCCGACTGCACATGTGCTAGATTAGAAAACATGAGCTCTTTCGAGGAACAGTTGTGTGAAGCATTGCTACTCACACCTATACAATACAACATAAAAACCACACATTGATAGAAAAATGCGCCATAGAAAAATGAGTCATAGCAAGAAATCACCCTGACACTGTGCAAAGATGAATATTTGTCCAGGCAGAAATGGAAATATCTGTGAGATTGATATATAAAAAGCAAAGAAAAAATGTTGGGAGAATAGCTGGGGGATTCTGCTACCTTGCAATGCTGAAAATGTATTCTTAAAGTCTGCTTTGACCATGCAACCCTGACAAAACCTTTAAAGAGATCCCCATTTAATATCATTCTATCTATTTATCTATCTATTAGTGAGCTGTACCCTGAGCGAGTGAAGCTGGACACTATATAGAAACAGTGACAGGGATTACTTAGGAGGTCAGCATGTGAGTGTTTATATTGGATTGTAAACTGCACATTAAAATAAACAGAGAACTAGATGGTGTGTCTCATATTTCCAGCACCATTACGCAATATATATATGTTGATATTTCTGCACCTGCTTTAACCAAGTTCTGAAACCAAGTTTCAGAAGTTGTTACGGTAGACTTCTAGCCCCTTACTACAATAGACTTTGGATAAACTGAGCTCAGAAAACATGTGGATAGATGTTTTCATAAGCCACTCTGCCCTCGTTTAAAGCTGGCTGCAAGTTTCTAGTTTGATGTTGTGGAAGACGAATGTTCTCTTCGTTCCCTTGTACTAATTCATGTCTGAGAAGTAAGCTTTACAAAACCATGTAATAGCATGCTTTGTTTTAGCAAACAGAAAAATGTTTGTGCAAAGGACTCAAGGTCTGAGCATTCCACACATGAGTCTGCCTTATCACGTTTTCCCTTAGCTTACATCTGAACGCCATAACAAAAGGAGCCAAGAAATCAAGTTGCACAAGGGGCGTTGAAGGGGCTAAAGGTTTGTGTATAATAAATGTGTTGACTGTTACATTTTATAATGATATTAAATTACGCATTCTAGGGGTATAAAACTGGACCCCACCCAACAGACGGGGTTCAGAAGAGCCCTGACGCTGTCATGTATATTTGATTGTCTGCTTTTCTGAAACTCTTCTCACCGTGACTCTGAAAATAAAGCTGCTTTATAACCGCACCTGCTGTCGGGTCTGAGATTTCGTCCACAGTTTTGGCGCCCAAACGTGGGGCAGGAGACGGCAGACGGCTCCTCGTGCAGGATCGTCCAGATGACCGTGGTGGAGCCGATTCCGGCCGGATCGGGTCCAGCTTCGGTAAATGTAGGATTGGCCTGCCTTGGGCGTTTCCTGCGTGGGGAGTCCCTGACCTCCTCCTAGCCGATACGAGGCACGACTTGACGGCATTTCCATGCAGGTGGATGGAGTCACGGTGAGTAGATCGGGGGATTCCTGTTAGTTTGACTGGTGTGCTGGAAGTAATATGAATATAGAAGGAAAAGGAATAAAAAGCATATGCAAAATAAAGAATAAGAAAGCATACTGTATGGAAAATACATAGGAGGTTCTAAGGGCTCACGGAAAGTGACTTGGGACCCTACGGAAAACGGCACAGTGTGAATGTTAGCTAGTCACCCCTGTGGAAAGGATTAGAAAAGGGGCGAGTGGCACGCTCCTATAATAATTTGAGGAACGGGGGTGAAAGGGCGTATTTAGAGAATGTGTGTCTAAATAAACGGGAGGTCGAGTTTTTCATCTGCTGTCTGGTCATACTCTTGTTTCAACGGGTTGCTAAGGTGACGGAGACAATACCCTGGCAGATTGACGCATACAAACCGTCTGATGAAGGGATCGGGGTAAAAACCTCCATATCCTGGACTCCACGGGGCGTATTGATGTAGGATTCTGCTGATGCAAATAACGGACACGAAGTCACCTGAAGCTGTAATCCGGGAATAGGAGCGGACGGCGGGTGGAACGGGGTTTATCGAGGGCTGAGTCACTTTCTGCTGAGATCCTGCCACTCACTATGGGAAAAACAATCAGTAGCCAGTCAAACAGTCCCCCAAGAGTCCTAAAAACCTAACGTTAGAAGGATTATTTTCGGGGGATCGCCAGGCTCCTAGTGCGCTGTCGGGATCGAAAGGCGGGTTCCCTAGAAAGCTCATTGAAAAGACGACAGGATTAAAAAAAACATGTAGGAGGTGGAATAAGGACAGTGGAGGTGGATGGCCAGTGGAAGGAACTGGAGATATGAATTAGAAAAATACTGTGCAGAAATACACAGGGTTGTTGTAATGGAGGTCCTTATCGGATGGATATTTATGACAGATGGGAATTGGTTATTAAAGACCGTACGTTGGAAGCGGCACAAAACGGAATGAGCTTTTAGTTGCTGAACTTAAGAATAGAAAGGAAAAGAACAGCTGCTTATAGCTTTACAGAAAGTGTAGGCTGATACGGGACCCCAGTCTGAAGGAAGGAGGAGAAGGAGTGATAAAAAAAAAAAAACTTTTATATCCAGTGCTTCTTCCCAACACTTTACCCACAACCCTTCCACTGCCACATTCACTCATTGCCCCAACGGCTCCTGTGGTTACCGATGCCCCAGTTACTGATGATTTCTTTGATGAACAATATCAATGCGACCCCTCCTAACTTACAGATCCTGATGATGAGACTGACGGCCACTTGTTAGGGGCTATGGGAGGCTTTCTAACTTACACAAAAGCCCTCCATTTCACAACGTGCTAGAACCAAAACCCTCAGAGATAAGACCCCTGAAAACCTTTAGCACCCACATTTTCATGCCCTTTAATTGAGGTTCCTAACCCCCGACACGATCCCACACTGCCCCCAGGAAACGATAACCCCACTACTGTAATGATACACCGTAACTGGATATTCAAGAGCTGAAACGTAGTGTCCGAATTGCCTGATCGTAAGGTAATCGGTGGGTTGAAGTTTGTGGAACAGGTGCAGCAGCTAGATAATATGTACAAACCCAGTGCGGCCGAGTGGACCCAAGTGCTACGCAGAAAGATGGGCACCATTTGAGCTACTGTCAATTATGGGCAGCATAATGGAGTACAGTGGCATTGGAATGAGGCATTGCCTCGTGGACAAAATAATGAGGGTCCTTTCCTTGCCAAATGGGAATCTGTGAAAACTGCAATAGCTGCAAAATATAAAAAGGGCACCGACTGATACCTTTTCAGCTGCCAAACAAAAGAAAGATGAGACAGTAGATGAATGGGCACACCGCATTCAGGACTTGTTGACAAACCATTCTGGTTTAGAAAGCCCAGACGACCGTAACAAGGCAGCAGTTCCTCCTTTTCTGTCAGGACTCAGAAGTGATATTCAAAATAAAGTATGCACGTCCTGTATTTGGATGGGAAAGTGCCACTTTTGATGAAGTTAAAAAAAAGACACGCGGAGCATGCTGAACGACAGACTAAACAAAAAGAGTCAGACACTCAGACCAAGTTAATCGCGCACAAATGAATTATTATGCAGGTGGAGCTCAGGCAGGGGGAGAGGACGTGAAAGACGTGGATTTTTTCCGAGAACAGGGGCGAAGCCGGGGGAGAGGTAGTGGATTTTTACTTCCTAATCCGAATTCTTCGTCTGCTCAGCCGCCTCTCCCCTCAGATCAAGCACCTACACATCTTGCCTGTTACGATGGGACACTTCTGCAGCAATTGCCCACATCAGCTTCCTCCCCGCCTTCCTTACCTGAACCTGAGGATATTCCTTTCACAGGGACCCCCAGCCACTCTTTTCAGTTGCCTTTGCTCACTTGCCATGCGGACACAGATCCTTTATTGACTTTGCTGAATGGCACTGAAACTGCTTTCTAATCTGCCTCGAACGATACACTGACTGTTCTTAGTGCTTCTGGACAACCACATTTTTTACTGGTGTCTAAACCTCTTCGAGTTCAGCTTCATTTCAGTGGTTCCATTTTGATGCACCGGTTTTTTTTATTAAATCAGCTCTGCCCTGTTAATCTGTTCAGGAAGGGATGATGACTACGCTCTCCCTCTCTATTTCTCTAACCAAACGAGGGTTTCACTGTTCTATTCCTAAATTCCTGTGCCAAACCTCCCCACACTAAGCCCTCTTTTGCAGCCTGGACCCTGAACATCTCCTCACACACCATTCTTCTAAAGCCCTACACTCTTATATTCTTTTCCCCACTTGCAAGTCCCCAACACCCTCCACTGCACTGCCCAGTACTTCCCTTCTGAAGTGGACACACCTTGGTTAGAATCTTTTCTCTTTCAGGTATGAGCCCAGAGACCCTTCATATCCCTTGCATTTTTTTTCTAATGCACACACAGCTGCTGCTGTCAGTGCACTTCACATATTCCCAAAGCGTTTTCTATTTGGAGGTTTGGTTCCCCATGTTTTCTTTAGCCAATTATAGCACCGTTCACTGAGTTGAAATTGGGGATTGGGTGGAACAATGTTTCAATAGGACGGACTGGCTACATGTTGCTTCGGGTATCTTTGATACCTCAGATCATTTGATAACTAAAGTTTGTGCTTCAAAATGATTTTTTAGTACATCGTGCATTGTGCTTTTCATTGCAAACCGCCTCTCCCTCTTGGCTTTCCTCACTTCCCGATGCACTTTGGTCCCAGGGGAAAATGATTATGGAAGGATAGCACACTGTGAGCCACTGGTGATTTACCCAAAAATCCTCCTTCTGCCCGCATCGCTCCCAGTATCCTCTGTCTCCAGCAGCAGAGGCTGGCATCTCCGCCGTACATTCCGATCTCGTGAAATGTGGAGCAGTCATTCAAGTTAAATACTCTCCAGTCAACTCCCCCGTTTTACCTGTTTAAAAGGCTGACGGTTCATGGCGTTTTTGTTTAAGATCTTCGACACGTAAATTCTGCAGTTTTCCCTAGGGCACCTATTGTTACTAATCCTTTCACTATTCTTTCTACGATACCCTCGTCCGCCTGTTATTTCTCTGTTATTGACTTTGCTAATGCTTATTGTATTCCTTTGCACCCCGACTCTCAATTCTGGTTTGCCTTTACTTTCCAAAACCGCCGTTGGACATGGACCGTTATGCCTCAGGGATATATTGTAGCCCTTGTGTATTGGATAAGCTCTTGCTCAAAATTTAAAAGGCTTTTGGCCGGAAAAAGACAGTGTATTGATACAGTATGTGGAATGTTGTGTAGTACTACGAAGCAGATTGTGCACGGGATACTCAGCAATTGTTATTATTTAGCAGAAAATGGCCACAAAGTTTCTAAAACAAAACTGCAGTTAATTCAAACAACTGTGAAATATTCAGGTCATGACATTTCTTGTGAAACAGAGCTCTCTCTCTCTAGCGACGTATAAACACCATTCAAAATCTTCCTAGACCAAGACATGTTACAAAGCAACAGGTTGTGTCTGTATTAGGCATTATAGGATACTGCCGGCAATGGATTTTAAACTTCAATGAAAGAGCACAGCTTTTGCAACCCCTGATCTCCCCTTTCTGGTCAGGTGGCATGGAATGATCAAGCTGGGAAGGCTCTATGTAACTTAAAAAAAAAAATGCCCTACTGTTTGCGCATGCGTTGGGACTGTTGACTATCTCGTCCATTCACTCTGTTTGTGGACGAAAAGGGGGGATTTAAGAATGCATTTTTTACACAACTCCATGGAGAAAAAACAAAGGCTTAGCCTATTTTTGAAAAATTGGATCCAGTGGCTGTGGGACATCCAACCTGTCTCAGAGCTGTAGCAGCCACAACAGAGGCCGTGCTAGCCAGTACAGATATAGTGCTCATGAGCCCCCTAGTGGTAAAAGTGCCTCACGCCGTTCACTCCATTTTAGTACAGGCTAAAACCTCACATCTCACTACTGCTAGGGAAATACACTACCAAAATATACTCTGTACATTGTCAAACGTTACCATAGAAAGGTGCTCCACCTTAAATCCAGCTACATTGCTTCCAACTGAAAATCAAGGGGACACAACTGTCATGATAAAATAACTAAGGTTATAAAACCTAGACCAGACCTACAGGAAACACCCTTAGGAACAGGAGAGATAATTTTTGTGGATGGATGTTCTTTATGATTGGAAAATGGAACACCTTCAACCAGCTATGCAGTGGTCAAAGGTGACCACCTGCTGGAAGCAAACCGAATTTCTTCAAGTTTAAGCGCAGGCAGCTGAGTTGATAGCTCTCACCGAGCTTGTCAGTTGTCAGAGGGAAAAATTGTAACTATCTATACTGATTCTAGATATGCTTTTGGAGTCTGCCATGATCATGGAGCATTATGAAAACTCAGAGGATTCAAGACCAGTACTGGCAAGCCCATTCAACATAAAAACTAAAAGAATCCCTCTTAGAGGCCATAACGAAACCATCAAAGCTAGCGATCATTAAATGTCAAGCTCACACAGGAAACAGGATCCTGTCAGCAAAGGAAACAAATTAGCTGATCATTTTGCTAAACGGGCTGCGTATAATAACACACCAATCTTTTTATTCCAACAGAGAAATGACCAGGACACTGATAATCAAATTATTTCTTTACAGAATGCAGCCACGGACACAGAGAAGAGAAAATGGTCCAAAGAAGGGTCCCTCTCTGATGGAGTCTGGACCCATAAGCAAACTAACAAACCTTTCCTCCCAAAAGCTTCTTTCCCAGGTATGGAAAAAATCGCCCATGGCCTAGACCATGCTGGAAAAGACGCCATGGTTCAAGATGTTGAAAAATATTGGGAAGCTGTAGGTTTCTCTACATATGCAGAGCAGGTGCTGTGCATTATGTCAAAAGTTTAATGTAGGAAAGGGCACCCAGGTAAGTCCCGCCATTACACCTAACCTAATGGGTCCATTCGAACACCTTCAAATGGACTTCATTGAATTAACACCATCAAAGGGGTACCGATACTGTTAGTAATTGTTGATGTGTTCTCCCGATGGGTGGAAGCTTTCCCTTCCAAACATGCAGATGCCAAACCTGTGGCAAAAGCTTTGATAAAGGAAATCATTCCTAGATGGGGAATACCACAGAAATTACAAACTGATAATGGCACCCACTAAATTCCATTATAAATGAATTAACCACCTGGCTCCAGATAAATGTGCATCATTATTGCAAATACCACCCCCAGAGTGGAGGTATTGTGGAACGATGCAATGGTACCTTGCAATCTAAATTGGCTAAAATCTGTGAGCAAACAAATTTAACTTGGCCTGATGCTCTGCCTCTGGCCTTGATGGGATTAAGGGGAAGAACACATTGGCAGTTAGGGCTGTCGCCATTCGAAATTCTGACCGGATGGACCATGCCAGTCGGCATGGTCATAGGTAATGTTACACTGCATACTGTGGACAATGATCTTCTTTCCAGTCTTACAGGTCTCCGAGCTTCTCTGAAGGAAGTCCACGAGCAGGTGAATCAGGCCTGGAGAACTAGTCCTCCATCAAAGGACTCCCCGATTCCATTAGGAACCTGGATTCTGGCTAGAGATACTCGAAGGAAACATTGGCATCACCATCGGTGGAGAGGGACCGTTCAAGTTCTGCTGTAGACACCACACGCTGTTAAAGTTGAGGGACTGCCTGCTTGGATTCACATCTCACATTGCAAAAGATGGCACCCTTGATTGTGGTCCTACTATGTCTTTCCATCCCCTTGTCGACTGCTCTGGTCACCTTGACTTTTCCTTTCGGAATCACCACATCAGTTCAGGTGGATTTCTGTTCTATTATTGACTGTGGGACTGATCGACAAATCCAGTGGAACTGGTCTGACAAATATGTGTGTGTAACTGTTACAAACTCTGGATTCAGAAGTAACTGTGACATGTGGGACTGGGTTTTGGCTAATACTGGAACTGATGACTGGGGTTTATCAACCCTATAAGGCCCAGAAGTATGGTCTGAAATATCGTTTTCTAAAAGGACATGCCCCTCATGAATGTGCGAATACCATTGTAACCCTTTGATCATTACTCTGAAGAACCCTTCTTTACATGATTCAGGAACCTGTATTTTAGGGGCATATGTATCTGGAATAGATCCTCTAGGGAGATTTCAAATTAAGGTTGAGAACCCTGTTACTAACACCTACCATTTCCCCACACACACCCCTCTCTCCTACCCCTGGTCCAAACCCGCCCCTTGTCAAGGTCATGAATATTTCCACCTCTTCTTCCACTTTTTCTATTGAAATTGGGTATGGGGATCAGAACCGTTGGCTGCAATGGGTATTATATTGGCTAGACAAGTGAATCAATCTGATTGCTATGCATGTGCTATAGCTAGGCCACATTTGGCCACTGTCCCTTTTCCTCTTTCTAACATATCTGATCCTACTGGCCTTCCTTGCCTACTTGCCCTTTTTATCTCTTCCTCTATTCCAATCGACTCTAATTACATTACACTTTCCCTTCTTTTCCCCCTACTCTTCCCATGACTCCCCCGATATTCCAGCCTGATGAAGGTATTTATACCTGTTTTTTTAGAAACCTTACTTCCTCTCGTGGCACAAATGTTGGTAATATCCCATCCTCTTTTTGTTTCCAAACTTTTCCGATTAATTCTTCCTCTTTAGCTTCCAAATTATCAATTTTTCTGATTACTCAGAATACTGATATTTGGTGGATGTGCCATAGGTCTAAATTGCTTGACATCCTTCCACCTGACTGGACTGGCACTTCTGCTTTAATACAATTTGTTATGCCTTTCCGACTTTTCCCTTTAACTGCCTTCCATGTGTCGACCATGTTTGGCCGACATCGTCAACCCCATTCTGTGGACCCTTCCCAGTTTTCCCTACATGGCCCTGGGGTGTATTTTGATTCCATTCGAGTCCCTCGTGGAGTCCCTGATAAGTTCAAGGCAAGGGACCAAGTTGTTGCCGAATTTGAGTCTATTTTTCCTCAGGTTACTATAAACAAAAATGTAGATTGGATTAATTACCTCTATTATAATCAACAAAGATTCTTAAATTTTACTAAAGAAGCTGTTGAAGGTATCCATGAGCAACTTGATAAAACATCCCTCATGACCTGGCAAAATCGATTGGCTTTAGATATGCTCTTGGCTGAGAAAGGAGGCGTTTGTGCTATGTTTGGTGATGCATGCTGTACCTATATCCCTAATAATACAGCTCCTGATGGATCAATCACCCGTGCTTTAGCTGATTTGACATGAACTAGCTACTAATTCTGGCATTTCTAATCCTTGGGACAAATGGTTTATGTCCACTTTTGGGTCCTGGGGCCAATGGCTTAAATCAGTTTTCATCTCTCTTACAGTTGCTTTAATTGTTCTCCTGCTTGTAGCTTGCTGTATTGTTCCCTTGATAAGATACATTGTATCCAAGTATTTTACAGCCTCGATGGCAAAGGCTTACTTTTACACAAAGAAAAATGCTTCAGATCAGCACATCCACCCCACACTCCTCCGCCCACTCCACTCCATCCTCCTCTCCTACCCTTTCCTACTCAACTCTCCCTGATCAAATATTTTTCTTTGCTAAAAAAGGGGGGAATGTGGAAGACGAATGTTCTCTTCGTTCCCTTGTACTAATTCATGTCTGAGAAGTAAGCTTTACAAAACCATGTAATAGCATGCTTTGTTTTAGCAAACAGAAAAATGTTTGTGCAAAGGACTCAAGGTCTGAGCATTCCACACATGAGTCTGCCTTATCACGTTTTCCCTTAGCTTACATCTGAACGCCATAACAAAAGGAGCCAAGAAATCAAGTTGCACAAGGGGCGTTGAAGGGGCTAAAGGTTTGTGTATAATAAATGTTGTTGACTGTTACATTTTATAATGATATTAAATTACGCATTCTAGGGTATAAAACTGGACCCCACCCAACAGACGGGGTTCAGAAGAGCCCTGACGCTGTCATGTATATTTGATTGTCTGCTTTTCTGAAACTCTTCTCACCGTGACTCTGAAAATAATATAATGCTTTATAACCGCACCTGCTGTCGTGTCTGAGATTTCGTCCACAATGTTTTTTCAGCACACATAGTAAATGAAATCCAAATGCCATTAGCATTTCAAGCCAGCCCTTGTAATACATTTCTTCTTATCTTATTTGGCTCTTGCATTGATCTCCAGGACACTGATTCACAGCTCCTCTCTACACGGATCAGCAGACACACTGAGAAATATCACTGCTGTAAATTATTCTGGCATTTCTTGCTCTGCCCTATGACAGCAAGCACCATATTCCAATTAAATAATAATAATAATCATCATCATTTTTGTTTGCCTGAATGCATCTATGTAATCTATTTTCTGAAATTACTAGACAGTTCTCTTTTATTTCCATTAACCATGGAGAAATTATTAGAAATCTATTAATTCATTCTGCTACTGGCATGAGGGAATAAAAACACAACAGCAGCCTCTATAAAACCGATAGGTGACATTTCAGCATATGTTTTATGCATGTGAATGAATAGTGTTTGCACAGAATATGAAGATACAAATGGCTAACTATATACATTTACACGCGGAACATAATTAGTTTAAAAACACAAGTTAGAAAAGTGTCTCCCATTAGGTGTTAGATAAATTGTGTTAATGAATACTAAAGGAAAAGCAGACTTCTAAAGATAAGAAATGTGATTGATAAACTCCTGTGGTTGAATAAGGTACTGCAGGTTCCCACAGGAAAATGTTGGGATGCCAACCTGGTTGCCCCCATTCAATTCAGTTACAAAAGCAAAAGAAATTGGCCTCTTTGCGCATCACTGTATACAATGGAACAAAAATTCGAAGGCAAGTAGCCATTTCTCTTTAGCCGTCATCTTTGTTAGGTTTTGGGGAGCTCTGCTGTTAGGTCAACCCCCGTGACTCTGTGTTAGGATATAGCGGGTTGAAGAATAACTGACTGACTGCTGTTAGGTCAGTTGGTATAGACCTGACTGCCTCCTTCTAGCAGCAGTGGGCTTTAAACGTGGGAGAGCAGAAGGGGTGAAGTCAGTTGCCCTTACTGGGTGTCTCCTTTGTGCTGTGGAGGAAAAAAAGAAGAGAAAGTTAGCACAAATGTCCCCTTTCGACCCGACATGGTATTACATGGTACAGGTGAGCCTGCAGGGTGATCCACACACGCACATTCATGGTACTCCTTAATTAAATAAGTGTGCTTGGATGTTTTCTGTGATTTTTTTTTTTTCCAAGGAAGGGCAGCATTTGGAGTTTTTGTTATAAGTTTCACTAACCAAGTACAGTTGGTGTATTTAATTTGGATGGGAAAATGTCACCACTTACTTTCATTTTTTTCAATCAACCTTAAGGTATTTTAATTAAAGAATGAAGTGATATTTGCATATATTTAAAAGGAAATGGGTCCTCTCTAATGAAAGAAATCTCAAAATGATCAATGCATAGAACAAGTGGATAAACAACAAGACAATTTGGCCCTGAATTTGATAAGTGGGTTATGTTATGTTAATAATAACTGTCATTTATATGGTACACAGACGGCTCTCTGTTTTGTTACGGAGTTAATCCAAATGATGCCTCTTCAGTTATATAATTAATTAAGTCAGGTAATCCAAAAGATGAGTGTTAATAATGTGTGTTTAAATTCAGAAAAAAACAGAAGTTCTTTCAGTGGGTGGTAATTGTTTGATTAGCAAGGCAGTATGGAAAACTCATCGGTTAGTAGGACTGAATAGGCAGTGTGGTGTACTGGATAAGTCATGGGCTCCAAACTATCGGGTTGTGAGTTCAGATCCCGCTACTAACACTGTGTCACCATGAGCAAGTCACTTGACCTGCCTGTGCTCCAATTGGAAATACAAAAAAAAATGCAACCAATTGTGTCATAAATGTTGTACATTGTCTTAGATGAAGGTGTCAGCCAAATAAATAAATATCAATGAATATTGCTTTGTGTGAATTAATTTGTAGGACCTTGAAAAGACAGGAACATAACTGAATACTGTACTCCAATGCTTTCTAAACAGGAAGAGCATTTAAGACTATATGAAAGATCTGATTCTTAACCAGTGCAAGGAACAGTTCACTATGGAATCTGAGTCGAGAGGAACACAATCTAAAATGCACTATTTAAGCAGTTTGAAATTTTAAAGTAACTTCTGCTTTATGTCATTCCTCTTTCATGAAGATTTACCAGATTTCACACAGGATATTTTAAATTAGTACAGTTATGTACCCATTAATCTTATAATAATAACTGATAATGTGATGTCATATATGTGTACGGTATACCTCTCACAGTTGTTGAAATCTAGAAAGTGCTACTGAGTCACGTCATTGCAGCAGTCTTGGGACAACATAATGGACAGCTAACCAAACAAACTTGGTGAACTAAAAGGTCTTCTAAACTTCCTATGTTCTTATGTATAAAATCTGCTAGTAACAAACTAAATGTATGTTAATATTCTTCTTCAGATTTTGAATACACCACTTTTATTACATAATTTAGCAAAGTTCTGATGCACAAGGGCATTCTGCTACACAAGTAACACATTAAAAACCTTAGAATGCAATAAACCTCAGTAAACAATTTTGAACAGTAGTACCAGTAGATGTCTCCAGAGAACTATCACACAGGCAAATAGAGCTCTGGATAAAGTAAAATCTGTCCCCTTATGTTTGAAAAGCAGTAAAAACATCACTTTATATTCATATGCCTACAGAAAATATTAGATGTCACTAATGCCTTCGGGATTTTGAATAACCAAAATGAAAATGAGGCAAAGCCAATATCAGTTTGTGAAATGAGTTAATATTAAGTAAAAATGACATTTAACATCACAAAAATAAGACATTAATGAAAAAATAGTATCAGTTTGTTATAGGTTTTGGACTAACTGCCATACCCCAAAACATTATTTATATCATTTTACCATTATTTTTCATTATTCATATTTTAGGTTTTCAAATTACACATACATATTTCAACTTGGCTATAAACATGATAATAGTAAACAGCTTTTAGAAAAGATGGCCAGGCAACTGAAAATATAATCCAGGATATGTACAGACTAATGTTGATCAGCCATCATACCTACTACACTAAAAGGTTAGTTTACTGAATGAGTGGTTAGTATAATCTTTGAATTGTAAAGAACCATCTGTCTTGTGCTTACACATGAGATGATGTTCATATATTGATAAGACAACTGTCTGAAAACCACTTGAATTAAATCCAGCCAGCTGCCTCTCCTGAAATTCTTGAACGTAAATGATAAGGGAGAACAGTACAGTTGCGAACACACTGGAATGTGCATACTGAGTTCTAATAAGAAGTGTAATGGCCAAGTAGTGGAGTGGTAGCAAGGCATTGCAGCTCTGTACTTTCGAGTGTCCTGAATGGTGCAACATAAAATGAGACCTTTTTGTTTACTTATTTAATACTATCCATGCCCCGCGGCTCCGTATTAGTGAAACAGGACAGTCAGGAAGACCCTTCCCAGCTCCCCATTCCTGACATCACGCTTCCCCATCCTCTCACCCCGCAGCCTCTGTCTTGGATTAGCACAAATATATTGCTCCTGCAAGCGAACTATGATTCTTAACGTGATGAGAGAAGTTGCAAAATCAACCAGAATGTTCAAGTAAATTATAGAAAAAAAACCCCGATCTAAATTCATTAAGTAGTTCTCTCATGAAAAGCGGACAGACAGACAGACAGACATACATTTATAAACAGTATATAGAGATAATTACATTTTTTTGTGAATTTTGCCATTTTTTTCCTGCTCCCTTGTTAGATCCACATTTGGATATACAAAGTAAAGAGTGTTTTTGTTAGGACTGTGTTAACTTTAAAAATGTATTTTGCCTTAAAGAAATCTTAGAAGTTTTGGACTACAGGGAATCCAGTTTTCTTTTTTATTCTGGAATAAAGTGACTTTTTATTAATGTTATTTTTGTTATTACATCTTATGCCATTTTGTAAACTGTGGTTGCCTTTGCCATGCTACATTGCTGGGGCAATGGTTGTTGAGGTTGTAGACCATGATGTCACATGTGATTACATTAGAACATTAAAACATTTTATACAAGAACAGGCTATTCAGCTCAACAATGCTTTAGAATGCTTTAGAAACTGGCATAATGTGTTATGAAGCGTCCAAGGTTGTGGATATTCTTTGATTACCTTTTTGCCTTTGTTAAACAGTTCTGGTTAAGAATAATTTAGATCTGATTTTTGACATTTTCTTTTTTTTTTTGTAATTTTTTTAGACATCACTGTTATTTATCTTACATTTTTTTCATGGTCACATTTTCTGGCCTACATTCATCTTCAGGTTCTTATTACTTGCTCTGCCAACATTTTCACCTCCTGGCAGAACAGCTTTTTTTATATCACTGACATTAAGGGATCTTTGATCCCAGACATCTCTTTAAAGGATGAGGCTCTGTGGATAGATGAAAAGACTCATGTGTTTTCTTGTAATGATGGAGACCCAGTAGATTCCTCCTGGTTTGTCATTACTGGACTAATTTAGAGCACTCAGCCTAAAAATACAACTATTCTCTCCCTTTCTCTCTATCTCTGTCTCTCTTTCTCTGTCCAGTATGATGTATAACCCACAGTTACATTTCTACATAACTTCACTCCTAGAATCCATTGGTTATTTATACCCCTGCATCATTTTTAATTTTGGAACCTCTTTTATGGGTCAAGGGAGTCCTCAGCAGGTCTAGACTTAGACCATAATACCCCCTTGCATCTCTAAATTTGATGACATTCCTAAATGACACTGTATTTAACTTGTAAATTCCTAGATATCACAACCGTAGAGTGTTCTATAGTGTTTTTGTTCTCTAGAGAATCTAATTGTCTAGTGGCTTCAACAAATTAAATTAGTGTATCCTTTCAGCATTTTTCATTTTACTGATGCCCTGAAAAATTATTATTACTTTCCTTGATTTTTCACTCCTTGGTGGCACCTGTTTGCCTGTAATGGTTTTTGAAGGGGCTCTTCTATGCAGATGTGTGGTTGCTTTCCTTACAAAGCCTCACTTGGGCACTTCTGTTGCCTTATACTGTAGTTTTGTTTGTAACCCTTTGGCAGATAGGCAGTGTACATACAGCTAAAAATAACAGGTGAAAAACACACACAAAGCAAACAGGCAACAGATGGACAACAGAAGCAACCTGGCAATTCACAAGGCCCTTGAGTATACTAACCAAATGCTTACAGATGGCATTTTTCTCATTAGACAACTCAAGTTATGTTTAAAGAATACTTTACTGAATCTAATCAAAATTTATTAAATATTGAAAAGTGAGAGTTGGTACAGGTAAATGCAACCTGTTCAATAGCTTGGTCATGTAAGTCTGTTTTGTTATGTTTAGTGCAGAATTGGAACAACAGCATTTTAAAAAGGAATACAAATATATTTTAAATAACCACCAAAACAAACAACACATTTTAGGACAAAGCTTCCAACACTGAACACTCAGGGTTCGCACAAATGTAAGTCAATCTTCCAGATGCATTGAACATTTGAAACTTGATATTACCAAGGAACTGAATTAGAAAAAAATATTCAATCAGGTCTTCTGATGCATTTTGGAATTTGCTTATTTAATCAGGACCAAATAGGTGATGAAACCTCTTTTAAAAATAGTGATTGTACTTTACACTTCTTTTTTACAGATGTAAATTATGCTGAATACTTTTAATGTGGAACTAGAAATTGGCATTGTACTTGTGTTTTCTGTTGCAAGAGGTATCGAACAGACATAATTTCTGATCTGACTGAAGACTGGACAATTTGATTTAAATGTCCCTTTGAAAGTGTGGTCTACTTATAACCAGTGGGCGAAAAGGCAAAATCTGTATTGTAATTCATATATATCAAAGGAAGTAATGATCCTATGTCTCATTTCAAATATTTCCTAACTGTTTCCCATTTTGCACGTAGTATACAATGGTCTTTCAGTACAGTAATGCATAGTTGTGCTTATGTATTGGCTAAACTTAATGTATTCTCACATGAAGTTGACATTACTGTGGAGCAATACAAGTTCATCTTGCTGAATCTTACCACAAATCTAATGTCAAAACATACATTGTTCAACTATTTTCTTCCATTAGAGCATTTTGTGGCTGATTCTATCTGCCACAATGTTCAAATATGTTGTGAATTTCTTGAATTCTCCAGCCTAGACTTCACCCCAACCAGTTATATTTAAACCATTAAATCATTTATCCCAAACATGACAGCTAGACAGCCAGACTCCATCATTCTACCAATTTAGATTTCTAACTTGTCATCTTGAAAAAATGCCATCAGCACTAATTTGCAGTTTTTGCATAATTCACAATCTGTCATGAGTGGTGAGATTGAACTGTGTCTCATGTTCAGCTGAGGATGTTAGCTGCATAAATGAACCAGGCTCAATATTAGCAAATGTGCTATGGAAATAATTTCAGCAAATGTGCTATGGAAAGGCCATGAATATACTAAGCCACTTCATATAACATTCAGAAAGCTTTTCTATACCACTCAAATAAAACATTTTGTCTACCTTATGTAAATACTCTTTTTCAGCTGACATAAAGGCTTCACCATTGGCATAGTATGCTCTATGGAGACAACCCTTTAGACTTGGGAACAGCTGGTAGTCACATAGGGTTGGGTCTGAAGGACAGGGTCATTCTGGTATCTCTTTGAATCCACAGTTTAGCAGTGTGAGGTGGGGGACATTATAAACAGGCAAACATCTTATTTCTAATGTTTTTTTAATATGTGGACTTAACATTTTAACATTTTGTACCAGATAAACTGGATTAAGCATATCCAAAAATGAAATGACAAATATTTCAAATAAAGAGACATTATGAAGGTTCTGTGCTTAGCTCTGCTGCCTCACAGATTCAGGAATGTCCATTGAGTATGCATGGGATTTCATTGTACTAACTTCCTTCCACATCTTAAAAACATGTAAGGTTAATTCGTTTGTACATGTCTGGATGTGTGGGTTTAATTATATTAATTTTTTGTTGTTTAAAGGAAGAAAATAATGATAATACCATTGAACTGTTGTTGTTGTCACTGAGAAGACTAAGTACTAAAAGAAAAAAATAATAAATTACAGTAAGAATTAAACAATCATGGAAAAATTAAACTTAAGTTTATAATAATTCAAATTTAGAACCTTTCTATAAACAGATTTCTTGTACTACATAGAATGCCTATTAAATTATCCAAAATTACCTCAAAACAATAAGCCTGAAGAATTACTAATATTATTTAAAATTTAACACAAACGTTTTACCAAAAATGAAATCTAGGAAAAAAAACAAAATGAAAGAAAAGTCTAGTTTCTGAAAAAAAACACATAATTGATAAACAAATGATAGAAGGAAATAAATACAAAGGCCAACTCAGAACTTACATTATTAATGACAGCCGCTAAATGGAGAAGGGGAGCCTACTATGAGAATTACTCAGTACCCCAGTGATGAAACTTTGGTCATGAAAACCTTTGAACAGGGTAGCTAATAGCCTAATAACAGCAAACCCAGATAATTATGTGGCCCCAACTTGCTTGGCCTCTCTATACAAAAAAAAAAAAAAACATACAAATAAAAACAATTAAATTATCTTGTTAAATAGTGTAAAGGCAATTAGAAATAATGAACTAAAAAGGAATAATTACACAATAATAACATGAAAAGCAATGCAAACAGGTGTAAGAGCGGGTGTTGAGAGTCCGCTACTCTCCTTACCAGAATTCGGCATCGTTTCTTCTTAGCTTGCGGGCGACCTTGGTAGGGTAGCAGACTGAGTCTTCGATGTGTGGAAAAGGCACACAGAGATGGTCACCCCATTTTGTGGACTATTTGCCAATTAAATGTTATTTCTTTTATAATACAACGGTGGAATACAGCACTGAGCTACTTCCTGACATAAACTCCTGCTTACACTGGAAAAAACACAGACAATAAAACAAAGCAAAAGTCAAGGAAGTAACTTCAGAGTGGTCCTAACAACTCAGGCACAACTCAGCATCATAGATCATAGGCCCCCGGGCAAAGTAATGCGTTGTGGCCCCTGTTTTAATAGCAAAATAGAAACATACATAGGCATCAAAAAACATTGTGGGCCGCCAGTCAATGCCCATTGTACACATGTGTTAAGACGGCCCTACTTACTCCCTTGAAACACTTAAAATCTTGGTTTGCTTTGTACTGGAAAGAGTAGATTCAAAAATCATTGGATGGTCTCAACTTCTTTACTATTTAGCAACATTGTCTTTTATGTTACTTCAGATGTCATTGTTACTTGCACTATAAAAAACGAGCAACAGCACTAGATTACTGTTTGAGGCTGTTCTAACAAACAGAGAAGAAAAATTATATTAGAAAAAAGAATTCGGTAAATATCTAGAAAACAAGAAGGGTAAATTTTGTCTGTTCCCGAAAAATATTCAGGTTATAGTGTATGGCCGGCCATTCATCCTGGCCAATACCCCCAGGCCGCCAGATGGAGCTCTCCCTGCAGCATGGAGGGGCCCTGAAGACCAGCAGGGAATTCTGGACAATGGAGTTTTTATCCACAGCCCTGCTGGATATTGTGGGGGCCACTAGAAGACGTTGCAGGGAGGAACGATGTTTATTTGGCCTGCGCCACCACCACCTACTCAAGGCATTATGAGGCACCAACATTGATGGACTAAAAGCCAGAAGTCTACGTGACCATCATCATCAGGTCCTTCCATGAAAACCCTAAATACAAAGAGGACTGTTTGATTTATGTTAGGTAGATTGCCCAGAGGGGACTGGGCGGTCTCTTGGTCTTGAACCCCTACAGATTTTATTTTTTTCTCCAGCCTTTGGAGTTTTTTTTGTTTTTCTGTCCACCCTGGCCATCGGACCTTACTCTTATTCTATGTTAATTAATGTTGACTTATGTTTATCTTTTATTGTGTCTTCTATTTCTCTATTCATTTTGTAAAGCACTTTGAGCTACATTTTTTTGTATGAATATGTGCTATATAAATAAATGTTGATTGATTGATTGATTGATTTGCCATACGCCCCGGAAGTACGTCCAAGTCACATGGACAAGGGGAATGACGTGCTTCCGGGGTGAAGAAGAAGACTTTTTATCTGACCTGGAAGTGATAGGACATCACATGGACTGGGGATTGGAACACTTCCGGGTCAGGGAATATAAAAGGATTATGGGAGCTCCTCATAGATGAGCTGGGTGGAAGGGTGGCAATCCGTCTGGCAGTGGTGGAGAGTTTATTATTGTGATTATTGGTTTGTTGAATGAGTATTGTGGAGAGGAGGGTGCTATGTGCACTGTGCAGTTTGAATAAAGTCTACTTTTGGACTTTTATCTTGTGTCTGGCGTATTGGATAAGGGTTCAAGGGAGCGACAGCACCCCCTACTGTCACAAGGTATAAGAGAAATGTATTGTGTTCTTTTCTGTGTAACCAAGACTTCAGGTGCCTATCACTTCTAGCACATCTACCATTTAGATGATGAGAACATATAACTCTCTTATTAACTGTAATATAAGTAGGTGCTATTCAAAGATAACATGATTTACCAAAGACCTTTGATCTATCCAGATAGTTTGGTGCCTTTCTATCTGTACAAACTGTATGGAGCTGGATGTGTTTTACTATTCTGTTTATTATGATTGACGTAAAGTACACATTTTACAGCTATGCTAAGCAAATTACCTTAACCTTTACAAGTTCAAGCAATTCCATATTTATTACCATTCACTATTGTAAACCTTGGTTGATCATATATGTCAGATGCTTTATCGGATCTGTTGTGATAGAGGATGTCAATTGAAATCATTGTCTTGGTGATCTCAGCAGTTATTTAAAGGAAATTCCGGGTCTGATTTTTTTCTAGGTTTATTTGTCCTTGATTAACATTTTAAAATGAGTAACCTTTCAACTGAGTTTGACCCAATCCTTTTTGGCTGGCTTTTTGCTATTGTTGCTGAAACATGAAAGCCTTTCCTTACTTCTATTTTATGGAACAGACTCAAGTTGTAGACATCCAGTGCTCTGCTCCACTGATGAGCCAATCAAATTGCACAGATCCGATGACATTTAGTGGCCTTTGCATTACACAACGATAATGTTATGTAATATAACCAGTCGTATTTGTATTTCTCAACGTATCCATTTCAAGACAAACATGTCATTCACATAAAACATCACTGTGGTTTAGACTAGGATTGTGGGTGGGTTGCTATACTCAGGAGTAATTACAAGTATTGAGTGGGCATGTCTGTCTTGTAGTGGGCTTGTTGTGTAATAGGACTGTCGTGTAGTGTCGCAGGTGCAACCAGACTCTTCTCTGTTCATGCTGTGCAAATCATGTGACATAAACATGCAATCTGATTGGCTCTTCAGTGGAGCTCCTAAATTACAGAGCTCTTCGGGTCTGCAGCTAGACCCTTCTCATTTTATGTCTTGCTAGTCAAGCTAATGTTAATCTCCATGACCATGCAACAATTCTGTATCACTTTTGTTGCTTGAACGAAGTGAGTCTTGAAGGATGCCAGTTGGATGTGTCACACACAATGTGCATAAAGTGCTTTTAAAAGCAATAAACATAAAAACTGAAAACATGTAACACATGCCTTAGTATGGGACAACAGCCAAAGGCAGCATGAAAATGTAAACAGAAAAGTGGGGCTTGACTTTAAATAGTTTCAGGTACAAAATTCAGTGGCACCATTACATGTCCAGTATTATGCCATTTCAATATTCTGTTGGGTAAAATTGTCATTTGTTAACTTATTTTTAAGCAATTAACTGGTAATGTACAATTCTAGTTTAAAATCTGTGATAATTCTGCATATCAAATTATGTGGTCTGCTATCAAGCCAAAAAATGAAAAACCTCTTGCTGTTCCTCTTCATTGCACTAAAATATCTCCATGAAAGAAACAGTCAGGGAATAATTATGTTGGCTTTCAGTTTCCATGCAGCATACATTAACAGCAGCCTCCTTCCAAAATCTTTTCGTTTTCTATATTCCAACATGTCTTTCAGCTGAGAAACGTGAGATGTGCATTAAGTATTGTGTGGAACTGGCCCATTGATTTGCTACCTCCTCTCTCCCATTCCCTTCTATTTTTATGTTTATTACCTTTTAATGATGCACTTTACAATGAGCCCAAGATGACAATTGCTAAATCAATCCCAGATGACTTATCTGTCAGCCACTTAGCATGAACAAACTTGAGCTGCTGCTGTCAGTGAGGCCACGAGGAGTGAGGAGTGAGGCACAGGGGAGATTTAAAAAAACTACCCACATCTTCCAATTTAGTTGTCAGCTGGATTCTGCATTGCCTCCTGCATTTATTATCTTGATGATCTGTTTTACATTTCTTTCTGTGCTTTATAATTATACTTTAATCATACCATTTCAATGAAAATATTACAAAAAGAGACAAATATGTCATTATCTAATCTATGCAGTTTGTTTTCTTATGCAATAGAGTTGGCAGTTGATGTACTGTACGTGTGAAAAGCCCCAAGTTGTTTAAAGTCATTATAAGCGGACAGACAATTATCATAAACAGGAATTATAGGGGTGTGTGATGACTTAGTGATTAGTGCTGCTGCTTCAAAGCTCCAGGAGAATGAGTTCTAACCTCATGCTAGGTCACTGCTGTTGTGCTTTTTGCATATTGTCCCAGTGTCCGTGTGGAAGAAGCAGGCTTAGGAAATGAAGGCACAGACAGTATAAGGGTATAAGTTCCACTACAAAAAGTGAATATGTAAAAATTGAAATGGGAGTTGTTTAGCTTTTCTTTAACAAAAAAAATGTGCCAATGAAGTAACCAAAATTTACTTGACAAGATTTCATACAATAAGCTAAATATCTTTAAATACAAATTTCTTGATAAGTCAAAAAATCCTATAAATAGAAAATAAGATTGAATGGCTTGATATAAAGCTTTTTCAGAATTCGATTCTTGCAGTGTACACTATTTAAAATGAAGAAATTTGGGACTCTTTGCTCTCTGCCGTGTTTTTTTTTTATTAGCTTCAATTCAGAGGTCCAGAAGGACTACAGAGGTTGCAAGGTTTTGTTTCCACCAACCTAACAATCCAAAACCACATTACCACTGTATGCAATCCTCTTGCTTAATTGGAATCTTTGTTCATTTTTTGATTTACTTTTCTAATGAAAAAAATGTCTGTTATTTTTGTGGTCACAAATTTCTGAAAATCTTGCTAATAAGATTCAAATTTTTGTTGAGCAGACACCGCTGTGAATTACTTTGTATCTGTCACTCATGCCAGTGACTGCTTCTCCGAAGTGTTGAATCTTTTAGCAAATAAGTGATCTGCTTATAAGTGAGCAGAACAAACACCATTCTGAGATCTCAAAAACAACACACATCTGTGCTGAAATTTTGGAGAAAGACAACATTTACCCTTCTAGGTTTTTTTTAAATGCAGAAATGAGTTGACAGGGAATAGAATTAGGAATGAGGTTCCTTCATGGCTTAACACAGCAGCTGGTTGATAGATTATCTACAACTCCCCTGCTTTAAATCATTTATGGCTCATTTTAATTGAAATAAATTCGTCAGATTCATCATAACCTTTTAAATATTTACAATTAGCTTCTCATGTGAAACTTTAATCAATCTTGCTGATAAGCTGAAGAGAGATGGGGTACAGCTCTTCACAGGGAATCTGTGGGACTGGCGTGCTGAAGTTACCAGCAAACACATTCGGCTAGAAGACTGAATGTCATCTGGTCTTTTAGGAAAGTAATATACTTTGGTGGTCTGATACAATGCTGCATGGATTCTAGGACCTGTTGTTCATTCTGTACTGTTTATCTCTTAGCACTGGGAAGGCTGCCAGTTTAATTTTTTTCAGTGTTAGTTTAATTGGCAAATGTATATTGGCCTAGTAAGAGGAACCTGGTTTCAAGCCAGTGGACAAATAGTTGGCAGAACTACATATTGTGCCAATAAAGTACCCCTTGGCCATTCATTGATTTACAAGCCCACTTAATCCATTTTAGAGTTGTGGGTAGCTGGGGACAATTCCGATGGCACAAGGCAAGGAACAGCACCACACAGTCCACCAACCAATTAAAGAAAATAGGATTTTTAATGATATTATGTCATTATTTAAAATTTATGGATTAAGGTGCAATGAATATCAGTAGCTACTGTGGCACATATCTGTAATAAGCAGAGTATGTGTCTGAGACCCGTGTGCTCTTGTTATACAGTAGATAATTACACATCTGTTCAGATTATTTATGTGTATGTGTTTTGTTGAATAACTATAAGTAGTTTAATATGAAATAGATAGATAGATAGATAGATAGATAGATAGATAGATAGATAGATAGATAGATAGATAGATAGATAGATAGATAGATTGTTCTGCTGAACAATTCATTGGCAGAAAGTGCTCAGTGTTTGTGTGTCAGAGTGAGGATGTGCAGTATTTTTCATAATGGTACTCAGTTTTGTTTTAATTCTCTCCTTCACAACAACCTCCAGGGGGTCCAGAGTGCATCCTATAAATGAGCCTGACCTTTTAATTTGCTTGTTGATTCAGTGGGACTCTCTTGAAGTGATGTTACTAGCCCAGCTCACCACAGCATAGAAAATCTCACTGTCCATCACAGAGTTACAGAAGATGTGAAGGATGTCACTTGCAACAACAACAAGAGCTATATTATTTATATAGCACATTTTCATACAAACAATGTAGCTTAAAGTGCTTTACAAGATGTCAAAGAGAAAGTAACAAGAAAAGAGAAACTAATAAGATTAGGCCAAATTATATAAGAATAAGTAACAAAGAATAAAAAAACAAATGAATGTAAACAATCTTAAAAATAGATAAATAGCTAGTAGACAAGTACTGTATTTATATATAGTGTCATGATGTAAATCTTCAGGGTTTCCAAAGTAAAATGAAATTATAGGAACACAGTCTCCTTAGGAAAAAGAGCCTATTTTGTCCTTTCTTATATAGTTCCTCTGTGTTCTGAGACCAATTCATCTAGTTATTAATGTGGACCCCTAAGTACTAGTAGAAGTGGACCACCTCTACATCTACTCCCTGAATAGTGACCGGACACAGAGTCAAAAGTCAATAACTAGTTCCTTGGATTTGCTGATGTTAAAATGCAGATAATTCTCTTTGTAGCAAGAAACAATGTTTTCCACCTGACTCCTGTATTCTGTCTCTTTCTCTTTATCAATACACTCCATAAGTATAGAATGATCTGAGAATTTCTGCAAGTGACATGATCTATATGTTTATAGTCTGAGGTGTACTGAATGTAGAGAGAAGGAGACAGGACTGTTCTTTGTGGTGATCCACTGTTGCTCACATCCATATCAGAAACACAGTCCTTGAGTCTCATAAACTGAGGTCTGCCCAACATATACTCCATAATCCAGGACGCCATAGGCTCATCTAACTGCATATCTCTGAATTTATCACTTAATGGCTAAATGGTATTGAAGGTACTGGGAAAATCAAAACCTAATCCTCACAGTGCTTCCAGCTTTGTCCAGGTAAGAATAAGCCTTGTGGAGCAGAGAGATAATTGTATCCTTCACTCCAATCTTTGTCCGATAGGCGAACTGTAGTGGGTCCAGGTGGTCTACCACAAGAGGACTCCTATAGTCCATGACCAGCTTCTCAAAGGTGAGAAATATAAGTGCCACTGGTCTGTTGTCAAGGTACCTGCCTTCTTTGGAACAGGAAAAATGCAGGATGTTTTCCATAGTAGTTCCCCTTTCTGAGGTTTTAGGGACAGATTGAATAGGTGACAGAGGACACCACAAAGTTGGTCAGCAGAGGCCTTAAGAACTCTGACTCATTCTGGTTCATGGCTTTTCCTGTGTGTAGCTTCTTCACTTGTCTACTTCCTCTTTAGTTTTGGACAGCCTGTACTGATGACCAAAGGGAGTTGGTTGTTGATGTAGTAAAGATGACGGGGTGAGACTGGTCACGGGAAGGAGGTGGCAGTGAGAGGGAAAATCTATTAAATAATCGGTTCAGGGTATTAGCTTTATCCATATACTCTTCTAGCACCTTAGTCCTTGATTGCTTGAGTCCAGTATTTATACCCAGTCAATTCCAGACATCTTTTATGTTATTCTGAGTGAGTTTTTTTTCTGTTTTAGCTTTGTAAACTTCATTTACTTCACTCAGCTTTTTCTTTAGCACTCGCTGTGCATCCTGCAGGGCCTCTTTTTAACCAGATTTGAACACTCTTTTTTTCATTCAGGAGATTTTTTTAGCTCCTTAGTAATCCAGGTCTTATTGTTTGAAAAAGCAATTCACTCTCTTTAAGGGTACCACAGTGTCGACACTAACAAGTTGCTGTCTAATAATAGGCTGTGTACCTGGGAATAAGATGAATCAGGTTGTGGTCAGAGGTGCCATTAGTTTACAGTTAAAGGCATCTTTAATATTTGAGTAGAGCTTGATATTTCCTTGAGTAGAACAAGATACAAACTGATAGAAATTGGTATTAGTCCCATCCAAAGTCATATGGTTGAAGTCATTATATATTTCTAAATGTAGTGTCAGAATGAAATGAAATCCACAAGTCCGTGACTTGAAACAGTATAAACTGAACTTGAACGCTCTTGTGAGGCTGTCAAGCCTCTACATTATTGTATTTAATGTTTTATTGCTTTTAAGGACTGCAATACAATAAGTAAATAAAGACCAATAGGACATTCAGTACGACATCTCATTCAAATTAGATAACCCTGATAATGAAATACTGGTCAAGCACTTAGCATGCATAAAACATAAAACTTGTTGATTCTACAGCCTTTATTGCATAGGCATCAGCTAATTTCCAGAGCAAGCGATGTATACTTATCATAGAGGAGGTGATATTTTGAAAAAACTATTGCTGCTTCTGGAATTTATTGTTCTGGTGTGATTGCTACTGAATAGTGACTGCAGCAACCAAGTTGATGTAATGCCAATTAATTTTTCTGTGCTGATGTTAACTTGTGCATGCACATCTATAATAATCTCACTTCTACAGAGAATTCTACACAAAAATGTATACGTTGAGGTAGTATGCAAAATGCATTACAAATAATGCACACCAAGCAGGCTCGATGAGTGGAGGTTCCCAGTGCCCTCAATTTCTATGGGTCTAGGCAGGGCCCAAGCATATTATTCTTTATTTTAATGTACCCCATGGGGGACCCCCTTTTCTGACAGGTGTTAAACTTCACATTGAACACACAACTCTGTTCAGCTAGAACATGCACAATCCCACACTTGCTGGTAAACAACGAAGAAGCAAAAATCTTTTCCTCACACCCAACATTGGCATTCAACACTCCTGACTCCAAGCAGTAGTAAGCCAGTAGTAAACTAAACCATGGAATGTATGTAGAATCTGATTCATACAGAGGGACTGGACATACTATACTTAATGACACAGCAAAACTCAGTATATAAAAATTGATTTTTCATTTTATTTTTGCCTCCCAGGCAATATTTAAGTTTTGCTCAATATCAACCTCTAGAGACCACAACTAACATTTGCAGTATCTAATTGATATGGTTGCGGTGGGCTGGCACCCTGCTCAGGGTTTGTTTCCTGCCTTGCGTCCTGTGTTGGCTGGGATTGGCTCCAGCAGACCCCGTGACCCTGTAGTTAGGATATAGCGGATTGGATAATGGATGGATGGTTGGATAATTGATATGGAGTTGTTCTGCATACTTACTTATCTACCCAGTAAAACTGTTGCATAAAGGAATAGATGGGAAAGAGTAGTAATAGTTCATCAGGCCTAACCGATTCAGGACAATAGTAAGAAATGCCTCACAGGTGAGGAATCAAAACCCTTTTTAAACTGCTCCTCATACAATATATTTATTTATTTTTTCAACATTTAAGTAAAACAGAACTACATTTTCACTGTGTTTGGTAATGTCCTCTTCTCAGGTCTTTACATTAATTTACTCTCCTGTTTTTATTACATGTAGTTATTATAGATGGTAAGCAGATTTTAAGAAAACACTTCACAATAGCTACTGGCAATATTTACAGTACATAAAGTGATTTGTGAATGAAGTTTTAATTTAATTTTTTGCTTTATTGAATTACTATTGTAATGATTCCTTTCGTGGTGTGGATTGGTTTTCATTTCATTTCATTATCCCCAGTAGTGCTTCCTCTAACTAGAAAATCTTGTATAGATATCCTCCAAATGAAGCTATATCCCATACAGACAGTATCGGACACAAAGCAGGAACCATTCATTCACAATCCAACATGCATCCAGGGTGGACAAGTTTAGAGTTACCTTTCAAACTAAGCTCCATGTCTTTGGGATGTGGAAGGAAACCAACAGACGTGTGGAAAGAAAGTGTAAGCTCCATACAGATTGTTCTCAGGCCTGGAACAGAACTCAACAAATCTGTTGTATCTACAACATACAGTATGAGTATAATGTTTACATGTGTACTGGTTAGAATGATTTTTAGCAGCTTGTTGGGACAATGGAAAGCATTGGTGCCTCACAGCTCAAGTCATTTTATTTAAGTCCTGGCCTGGTCACTATCAGTGTGGCATTTGCATTGTCACTATAAGATGGCAGTGTGTTTTGTTTGACTTCATCTATATCTCAAAGATGTGCAGTTTAGACTTATTGGTAACAAAGAATTTATTTGCCCTGTATGAGTGAGCAAAGGTGTGTACACAAGTGTACCCTACCTTGGAGTTTTTTTCACTCATGATTGGTTCTTGCCTTTTTTCCAATGTAAAATGGGTCAGCCTTAGCACATCATTACACAGAAGTGAGTTTGTCTTTACTGATTCCAGATGTACAGTATATGTTTCTATAGCATCAGGTCTACTCTTCGTGGAGCACTTCCCTTTAACATGCTATCTGGGTACTTCTTTTATCGCTGTCAAACAGCAGAATACCCCTACACTTGTATACATGTCACATATCTGGTCCTCCTTGTTCAGTTTCTACCTAATTTGTTTTTCTTAATTCATGAAGCTATTATTTGCCCTCAAATGAGAGACTGCTTCCTTTCAGTTTATGCCTCCATGAAGCAGACTTTCTTACTTGCAGCAAGAAAACAGGTTTGCATAACATTTTGGGAGTAATAGGGCCATCAGAAGTCTATAAGGCATCTGAATGTCCGTTGTGCATAAGTATGGCAATAATAGGGGGCACCTCTGCAAGTACAGACAGTGAGAGAGATGGATTGGATAGACGAGAGGGCTTGCAGATGGTTAGAACAGCACTTGGATGTACGGAGGCTGCACATTATCCAAGGTAATGAAAAGCAGGAGGAGTCTGTTAGGTAGTAGCACAGGGTCAACTGGAACAATTACTGCCCAAAAGACCAGTGCCTGTATTTATCAAGTGACTCAAAATTACTTCTAGGAACAGCACTAAAAGTCACACTAATATAAGAATTTTTCATACCTCAATGTAGGACATAAGTAGTATTTAAGAAGTGTCCTACAACTACTCCCAGCTAGGAGTAACAAGACTTCTCAACACTCTGAGTCGCAAATCGGAGCTCATGATGATATTTTGCAGTTTTATGATACTAATGCCAATGCTGTAGCATAATAATAATAATAATAATAAGTAGTCACAGAACATGAAGAAGAGGAGGAAACTAGAATACATAACAAGATATTTCTCTAAGCTGCACGTATTTGTTGCCATTTTGCAACAATATAAAATGATCTTACTGTAATGAGCACCGAAATGAAAGACCGAGACATACACCAAATAAGAGTAAAGACCGACTGATAATAGGCATGCTTATTTAACAATGAATGCTCCGGGGATTGTTCCTGTCTTGTGCTCTATGATTGCTAAAATAGGCTCCAGATTCACTGTGGCCTTGCTTAGGCTAAATCAAGTTTAGCAAATGGATGGATGGATGAACGATCTGCAGCCGTACTTTCAGATGAATCACCTGCTCGCTGTTATGCCCACAGAAAATTTCTTATAAGGCAATGATTTTACTGAAACTAGCCACAGCTATTCTTGCTCTGTTTCTGAAGCCATGTTCACACTTCCAGTGTCCTGATTGTCTTCCACTGTGCCATGCTGTGTCCTTCTCTGTGATCCCTCCTTATCTTCTGCATTGCAGCATTTATCCAATGCCCCAGGAGTCTCCTTTGAATTTCTTGAAACTTCTCAGACTTGCAAAATGTAATGAGAATATCTCACAGGTTTGTGGAATGTAAAGCTCATCATAACTGTATGACATTTTGCTGTCAATCACCCATCTAGCCCTTATCTACTTAATAATATTCTGGCTACTCAAATACAGTTTGCTTCCATGGCCACCTGTGTGTTGATACTATGATATCACTTGTGATTCTCATATGTGTGCTCATCCACACTTAGGGCAATAGTCTTTATTTGCATGCCAATTTGCATGAATGCAGTTTGCTTTACCATCATCTTGTGGGGAGTGCTGGGGAAAGGCTTAAATCTCAGTATAATATTTCAGGTTGTAAGGGCTTTTAAAGTTTTGTGCAAAATTTGAGAAATACTTGGTTTTGACATATTCAAATTATCACTATTGCAAAGCTGTTTTTTACAAGTAATGTTACAATTTCATTTCAGTTGAAACTTCTGCATAAATGGAGCGATCACATAATGTACAGAATGTATTATGAATATTGCTCCATTTCGGCCAAATTGATAACTTCTTACAAGTTCATTTTTCTGGCTAGCTTTTCCAAAACATTCAGCCTTTCCCAGAATTTGTGTATTGATCTCTGCCTGAGCACTATCTTCTCGCAGTTCCTAGTGAGTTAGAATAGCTTACAAGCTCTCCTAAGTCTTTGTTAAGCTTCCTAAATTAGGACAATTGATAACATGCTTGTACTCCTTCTCCTAAGAGGAGGGCCAAATTTGCATCACTCTGAGATTTTTGTGTTAGTGAGGACCATTTTCCTTTCCTGAGATGCTTGATAAATATGGACACTGACTTTTAAGGGCAACTGAAGGTTACCTGTATTCTGGTATTTCTGTAAAGTTACCCCAAACCTGAAAGGGTGAAGGCTAGGTGGGAAGGGAACCTAGATGGAAAATGTGAAGCCCTGCCAAGCTAGAGGTTTCATTTAGAGTTTGTGTTACACTTTTGAAGATTAAGAGCACTGAAACTCCATGATTTTTTTACCCTTGTAATGTCTTGTTTGCCTTTTGTGATCAAATCATGAAACTTTGTTCCCTTCCATACCATGCATGATTCACTTACGGAGTTGGATCTGTCTTCCCAGAAATGTTTTCCAGAAAGAGTTTAGAACTGTTGTGAATCACATCGAGACTGTTGCCATTAAGATCTGACATTCTGGGTTTGAATTCTATTTCTGTGTATCCAGCAGAGAGTGTTATCTCCCTTGTTGGAATGAGTTCTTTTGTAATTGCAGTGTGTTACATAACCCGAAACTATACAGTGTCGCAGGTGGCTGGGGGGGGCGACCCGGCCGGGATGCCCCGGAAGACCGGAAGAGGGCTTACACCCACCTCAGACCACGTGGGGACAACCACCCTGGTTGCTATGGGGACCGCCGGGGAGGCCCCAATGCCTTGGGAGCCCTGGACCTCAGCACCTGCCACACCCGGAAGTGCTGGGGGAGGAGAAGCGGGGACACCCGTAGTGCTTCCGGGTGCTCACCATGCACTTCCACCACACTGGAGAGTGCTGGTGAAAGATTGCTGGGGAGCACCTGGAGCACATCCGGGTGAGGATAAAAGGGGCCGCCTCCCTTCAGACAATGTCGAGAGTCGGGAGTAGAGTAGGATGGAGCTCGGGAGGAGAGGCAAAGAGGTGGTCTGAAGAGTAAGGCATTTAAGTTGGCCTGGACTTTGGGGGACTTTGAGGGTTTGTGGTGCACTTAGAACTGTATATAATGTATAATAAATGTGTGTTGGGTGACATCAATGTGTCTGCCTGTCTGTGTCCGGGCCGGCTTCCACAGCAGATATAATATAAAAAGGTGATACCCCTCCCTTAGTGATACGGCAGTAAGAAATCACATAGGAGAAATAACTTAGCTTTCTTTAATAACGGATTACACTGCATAACAGATGAAGAAAGCCATGAGAAGAACCCAGTTCGGAAGTGGGGTCCCGATGTATAGAGCCTGCCATTTTCACCATTGCAGTGGAAAGATTTTCAGGATCAGATGATGTTATCTCTTATCCATACGTCGGCTTCAAAGGTGTGCTGGGCAATGATCCAAGGCTTTATACTCTTTCTTCACGTGTATTCCCCCACTTTGGTGAATCATGCAATTTCAAACAAGGTGAAAGAGGATACAATTTCATGCTGACTTTGACAGAGAAAAAATAGGATACAACAGTCCTCAGACTGACTGCCCATTTCCCAGTTGTCTCTATCTGTCTTGTCTTATAATGCTTGCCTAGCAGTTCTATATGGTGAACCCCTGTGCTAAATCTGGCTCTGTGTCAACTGTGCACTTGAGTAGAAAAAGACAGATTTCTAGGATATATTTGCACAGAGTACAGTGACATATTAAAGTTATGCTTATTTACAGCCTGCTATTCCAGTTTTCCTCCCACATTCCCAAAGATGTGGAGGTCAGCTTAAAGATTGATTCCTAGTTTGCCCTCTGTAAGTGAGTGTGTACAAAAGTGAACCTTGTGATATAGTAGCATTGCATGCATTCCTGCTTCCTCCCATATATCCAGTCCTGGGACCCTCATCTGGATTAAGAAGGTCTCAGAACAGTACAGCATGTTAAATTATCTGTTTTGAATAAAAGCGTGTTATTCAACTAAATACTGATGCCTGTTTGTATTTATAGAACATTAATAACATCTAATAACTTCATTATACTAGCAGGAGAAACAGCACATACTTCATAATTTACATAACAATTATTTCTGTTGAAATTAATTAGTATAATCTATGTGAAGAGCTAAAAAGTGGGGAAAAATACAATAGCATAAGCATGTTTTGCATTCAGTAGTAAAATACAAATACCACAATAACATGGAATAACATGACTTAGGAAATAATGCAATTGTTTGTCTGGGTGCTGCAGAAATCACAGTCAATCTAGTCAAGCAAACAGTGCAGTGCTGGATATTGTTGAGACTAACAAGATGTGCTTTAAACACCCAGCACTGCAGTCAGTACTGAGGTGTGCTTGATTGATTTGGTAGGTCTACAAACAATCACGTTATAGCCATTACATTATTTCTTAACTCAACCAACAATACAGGGAAACACCTATCAACAGGTCTAAATGCAGTACAAATCTTAACTAGAAGACAATATGAAATAATAAGCAAAACATCGAAATTCAAATTATTAGTCAGTTCACTCTCTAGGTCCTTTAAAACAGTGGCTCTCACTAATAGGCCTCAGTAAAGTAGAAGGGGAGCTGTAAGGTGACTGAAAAAAAATTATAATATTGCAGCAAAATACTCAGATTTTTAAAAATAAACCTCCAGCAGGCGTGTCAAAATTATCTTTTTAAAGAAGATTGCTTCATCATTAAACAAAATATGTTATATATGGTGTGAAATGACTGTATGATTTTTCCAAGACCCCGATTAACACTTGTTTCATAGGGTGCATGAATATGTAATTGAACTGGAATACATTTAAATCTGCCATTAAAATGCATCTCTAGCCTCACAGCACTCCACAGCTACTAGCCTGTAGTTAGAATGCAAGCTGTCTGCTCGCATTGATCCAACCTGAAAAAGTGAAAAGATGGTGACACTCCACCCTGTCATACACAAATGTGGTGTTTTAGCATGATGCCAAACATGAGACAGTCTCACAAAGGATATGGTACGCTGACTTTAGACACACTGCTGACGCCACTCTGCTTACTTTTTAAAGCTGTCCTTTCATCGCTTACCTGACTGCTGCCACAGCCCTACACAGTTCTGTTATCTTTTTTCCGACTTGATTTTTGTATGTGGAAAGAAAACGTGTTTGCATTTCTACTGTGTTAAATGTCGCTATTGCTAATGAAAATGGTCTAGTGCTGAATCCAGAAGGTAACAAAGTAGCTTTTCTAATTAGGTTATGAAAAAAAAATGTCTGTAGCAATTAATTCTGCCTTACAAAATAACTTTTTTTTTTATTTTCAGAGATACGTGATCATTTTATGCATGATTTAGTAATTTGGTAAAGTAATACTTATGCCAAGTCAACAGCTTTTGTTATCAAAAATATACACTGTGACAAATTCTGTATTTTGGTAATTACCGGTTATTATTTATCCTTAAACATGCCAACTCATTTTGTGTTAGAATTAAGAAATTCAGGCACTAGTTAAAATAACTTTAATTTAATAAAAATGTACAGGCTGTTCTTGGAAATGCTTCCTAATTTTGAATTATGCTTTTGAAAATACAGGCAGTGCAATAGCATAGCAACAAATAGGTTTTGTTAATAAATAACAGCAAAAGGACAAGAGGGTAAAAGTCATGGCCTGTGTAGGGGAGTGCTCACATATTCTTGAGGTTCTCTAAGGATGAGAACCACTGCATTAGGGAAATGGATATCAAATATCTAATTGGTTTAATTGTTATGTGGGCCCTGATGACCTTTGAACCACTGGGCCAGACTGTTGCATTTAGGGATCATTGGTAGGATCAGTTGGTTGAGATGGTGCAAAGTTTAGTTCTTAGTGTTACGCAATGACTGCACTTCCAAGCTGAGGAGAGAACAGACCTAAAATGAAACCTCTGGTCAGAGACTCCCTGCTATCCTGCATCCCCCTGAAAATGTGATGATCAGACTTGTCAGAATGAAGAGAACATGCAGACACCACAAAGGCCACTCCAGTAGGCAGTCAAGCTAGTGTCCAAATTCAGTTTTCACTTTTCATAAATTCTACCTACAGTTTGTGTGTACTGCTCATCAACTTGTAAGTCCATCTTTATATTGTAATGTCTCCCATATTTATACCAAAAGCCAAATGTGTCAGCATTTTCTGGGAGCTCTAATCCCCCTAAACAGCCTAGTTTTTCTCCATGCCAGTGGGTGACATCAGAAAACAGATAAATGAGGGTGGCATTGCCAGTTTTAGTTGGGAAATTTTGATGGAATGCAAAAGAGATATTGTGATTGGCTTTATTCAGCAACTCAGGGCAAGAGAAGAGCTAATGCAGGTTTTAAGTACAATATATTGCATTTTGTTGCTTTGAAAGTATCTCCTGTGGTCCTAATAGCTTGAGTAAAAAGGACTATTAAGTGGTACAGGGTAACAAAAATAAATGGTGTATAGAAACATCCTTAGACTTACCTAAAACCTTGGTGTTATTTCCCTCTTTCTGCAGCATGCTACATTATTATATGATTCCAATAATGGCAAATGCCATTAATGTAGAAATGCAAAATCATAAGCATGTATTCAGTAGTACAAAATCAATAATCTTTATTAACAAGCACAAAAGGAGCACAAGAATGGAGGTTTGCTAAATATAACAACTACACATTCCCCTCAAAGTAATAAAAAATATGTATAGACTGCAAAGTCAAAATTGGAAAAGGTCCAGTCAGATTAGAGACTCTTGTTTTAAGGCATTTTCACACGTAATTCGTTTGGTGAGGTCCTTTCAGGTTCACTTCCCCGAAAGTTCAGTCCATTCACCAATCGCACTCATGTGTGGACCAAAACAACAGGCCCAAGACCTTTTGGAAAGGGTGCTGTACCAAGCGATCTCTGGAGCAGTATATGAAAGAGGTATGAATGTGATCTGACACATGAATGATCTAACTACAAAAAACATAATGGATCATGGGTGAAATTGTGCATGCTATGGTGGTCGTGCCAGGGGAAAAATTGTAAAGTAGGTGGGACTAGAAACAACTGGGTGGGCAAACAATTACCAATTCTGGGAGAGGGGGGTCACCATTGGAGGTGAGCAGGTTGGTTTGTTTATGATCGATTGAAGATCTGTTGGGGAGAGTCCCCCTTGGGACAAGTGGTTAAATAACTGACAACTAGCGATTAATATAAATCAAATGGAAAAATCAGGGAGTGGCCTGCCTTCTGAATGGAGGGGACTGGGTCCCCCAGGCTCCCCCCAAAGTTTTGGCACTGAGTCACTATATTTGTCTGCTGTCATTAACTGGGGAAATTAATTTACAGCATAATGAGTCAAGGGCTAAAATGGAGCAATAAAAACAATAAAAAGGTAAAAAATAAATAACACACATTGGTACAAATGATACACAATTCGCATAACCTGATGAAGCTGTACTTGAAAGAAAAGAAGAGTTTTTGAAATGAGAGGATGAAAGCGGTCACTGAATGGAGAGGTATTGGAACAAGTGGTAAGAAAGAGCAGCATTGACTGTGCTGACAACCAAATGGGAGAGCAGAACTCAGTGATGCATGGAGGTTCCATGTCATGATCCAATAGAGGGAAACCATAGAAACAAGAAGAAGATAGGAGGAGCAAGAAGTGGCGGCAACCGAGAAAAGGGGCACCCTGAGAACTGTGGGTTACTGAAGGCAGTGGCAGTTTTAGCCTGAGTGGTAGATTCCCTTTGCCTTGACAAGGTTTGAGGGAACACATAGGAAAGAATGAAAAAGGTTTTACTTCTCAACTGTTGAGCTTTTTAACTTATATATTTGGATTTGCCATTTATTTAACACCCTAAGACATTGGCATTGTTTTAAGACATGGATATTATGGATTTATATTATGACTGATGGTAATGCACTGTTTTATTGCACTTGAGCACTTTATTCATGCTCATTTAATAAACTACCATTATTTTGAACATAAAAACTTGCTGGTCTGCTAGCTCACCCTTGTCCATCCTCGGTTCATGACTATTGATGTCCTGGAAAATAGGTAATGCCCAGGGCTGCGGGCACTGGGCCATCACACAAACACTGAAAGCAAAATATACAATTGAGGTTGAAATGCACTGGTCAAAAAAAATGTCAACTTGATTGTGTACTTATGTTTTGCATTTTGTTACCTCTTCCTTCAGACAGTAGTGAGAAATCCCTTTAAAAAGTCAAACTGTTCTTTGACACTGACAAAGATTTAGTAGGTCTACATACCCGAGGAGAATTGTTGTTGGCAAATCATTAATGGTTTAGAACGGTCTTTTGGCAATGAAGCTATATAAACATTGTGCAATTACTGAGTTGGATGTATGTCTACTGAACAGCAGTTAAAGTTTATTGGTGACTTGACAAAAAGTCTACAAAATGGAAAAAAACAGCCTGTTGATTTGTTTTTATTGTTCACTAGCCGCATTACCTGTCAAACACCCCAAAGCACTAGCCCAATGTGTACAAGCAGACAGGGAATTCAAATATGGTCAAAAACCTAAAAATGTCCATATCTTACTGGTTTATGCATCCATTTTCCATACCTGCTTATCCAGGGTAGGGATGCAGGGTGGCTGGAGCCTATTCCAACAAGCAATTGGTTCAGGCAGTTACAACCCTTGGACAGGGCGCCATCCCAACACAGAGTTAACACAGCAACACCCTAGGACTATTTTAGCATCACCACTCCATCTAACCCAAAGGAAACACATACAGATACAGATAGATGCAGGGAGGACCGAGGATGAGAGCTCTCGTCTCCTTGTTATGAAGGAGCAGTGCTAGCACTGCACATCAGTGCCACTCCCCTTACTAGCCCTGTCCTTGAAACATTTTTTATGTGTTTTGTTGTTCCTTTACCAATTAAAGTACAGTATGTGTAATTATGAAGATTTAAATGAACTAAACTGTGCTTTAAACTAAGTTCGTAGAACAACTCTTTTAAAATGTTGAGAAACTCAACCTTTTAGGGATAGTGATTACATTGGCCCTGCATTACCAAACCATCACCAGGCCAATATGTGATTTACCGAACTTGTACAGCCAGTGACTAGCCTGTTTTGAGCCACTAGGGAAACTTTATTAAGTGGCCTCCTGTAGCCACCTCCATATTGGAACAGTACAATATTTAAATGGGTTCTCTCAAGACCACACTGCCCGTAGTCCATCCACATTGGGCCACTGTGTGCATGTTTGCTGGGACAAACAAGGCGTTCATTTGCGACCAACACGAATGTGGTTTGACGTACCTGGTCACAAGTGAATTTATTTTCATGGTCAACTGCTATCTGATCTTGAGGTAGAAAAAGAGGCCTCTGAGGTTAAATCAGGTGCTAAAACTGATCTGACTGACTGGTATTTGTGCAAGTTATTACTTTGTGAATAGTAAGGAGCGCCACAGAACCCCCAAACCCCAGACACACAAGACCCAACATAACTCTGGGTTCAAAATAAAGGATTTTTAATCAACCCTGCTCAAATACAACAATGTTTACAGCCAATATACAGACTTTCAAGTGCTCTCTTTCTCTCTCTCTCTTTCCTTTCTCATTCTTCCTCCAATGAGTGTCACTCTGACTCACAAATTGGAGGCAGTGGCCTTTCTTTTAATGTTGACTCTTGGGCTGCTTCCTGTAGGGCCATAGCTGAGAAATCCATTCAAGTTTTTTTTTTTTTTCTTGCTTTTTGTTAATTGATATGATAGGAAGATTCCAGTGTACAGGGTAAATCCTACAATATACAGGACAACAAAGAGAATTGTAAAAGCAGTGATAATAATGACCACTAGAAGGCTTCAGCTTCAAACTACTTTTTCAGCCATTGCCCACCAGATGGTGATATTTCCAAAGATTTTTGCTTGACTGTACCAACAGTAGTACATTATCTGAAAGCACCTGAGGACTGCTGTTTCATTTGAGTCATATTTCTGCTTAGTAAACAGAACCTTTCACTATTTGAAAATGCTTAGATTGAAAAAAAATACAAAGATGCATATTTACTCAGAACACTAACTGGATTAAGTGGGCTTGAGAATGTAAGTCATGTAATAATATATTTTTACAACTTTTTACAACAGATCAAGGCAGATTAAGCATCTTGGCTGGGATGTCACAGTGGGGGAGAAGGGAAATGTATTTGAAAGGCTTGCACTTCAAGTTCCACTATTAGTCAATCCTACATGTTTTGTGCCTGACTGTAGTTCACTTTTCTCAATTCTAGTCAGACTTCCTGCGTCTAACTTTTAGTTAACTATTGCAATTCCTTTTATATTTTGCCATTTGCCATATTCTTGCCATTTTGACTTTGATACAAACAGCACAATGTAAGTAGTCTTGTAACAGTAGTAGTGTTGTAGTAATATTAGTATTGACACATGTGGGAAGTGCAGCTAAACTCTGCTCTGCTTCCTGTTGTTTGTTGTTTTCTTTATATGTTCAAATGTGACTAGACTAATTCTGAATTAGTCTGCTTCTTTTTAAAGAAGTCATATGTTACTACTCTCATTACAGAGACCCCTGTAAGCCATATAGGTGAAAGAACAAAGGCAGGGTTTGCAAGCTGAAGGAATTCATGGGCATGTCAACTCAAAGCTACAAATCTGTCCACAGTTGGGAAAATGTCAGCAAAGCCTATTATCTGGGATGTCACAGGAGTGATTGAGGTGTCATGGTTGCTTGTGCAGCTACATGCTTGAGGTTCAAAGTAATTTGTGTAGGTTATGGATTTATTGACCTGTGGTAAGATGTACCCAGTTTTGCAGACCTATACACTGCTAAGGAAACTGGAGTAAAATTCAAGGTACTTTATACTCAGTCTGATTCCACTTTGACTTTAATCTTTAGGTGAGCGGTGCAAAGATTCACATTTATCAACTTAATTTCTCATTCTAAGCAAAACATGCAGAATTGAGAAATGTACTGTTATAGTGACGTCTAGCTTCTCCAGGCACCTTAGTCTTCTTTCAAGCCCAATTGTGCCTGTGTGTTATTGCAGACTCTATCTTGTCTGTTTTGGTTTGTCTGAATATTATAGTGCCTGAACCTGGTGAGGGTGCACATTTGAGAGTGCCTTATAATGGACTGCTGTCTCATCCAGGGATAAATTCTGTCTTGTACCTGACACTGCTTTTCTCCAAATCCCTAAGACTCTACTTTGGAAATTGATGGATATTTTGAACATTTTCATTTACCTGAAGCCTTCTTTTAAAGTGACCTGGCTGTTAAGACGGTGATAGAAAGAAGTGTGATAAATGACATTGTCGTTCATTCTAAAAGCTATATTAGGTCACAATGTGTAATATGGAGTCCAGCAAAACTGATTGTCAGTTTACAAGATGAAAGCTGAACTAATGTAGAGTAAAATGTCAAGAGCTGTGGACCCAAACAGACAGCGATGCATAATAATGGAATAGGGAAAAATTCTATTAGGCCTGTTTACAGATGAGGGATTTGAGAAGATGAAAGTAACTGGAGGTAGAAGAGCTCATCATACTGAAGGGCAGAGAGTTGCCTCCATTTCATAGCCAAATGAAATACAAGTAGTTGGCACTAAATAGATAATCAAATTAGCCAGATGGAACGAAGAATCACCTTGTATTTATAAGATGAAGTGTAAAATGTGCAAAATGGTATGATATAAATAAGTCGAAAAGGAAATTGACAGAGAGCCAAGCAGTCATCCATTTTTAGACCCATTAATCCATTAAAAGGTATTGTGAAATTGTAGATAGGGGATTTCCTCATTTCATTTAAGACAACGACTTAGAGCGGTAGGAGGCTAAACGGCTGAAACTGTCTTTAACTCTCTTTTAAATTTTAATGAAAGAACATACTCTATCAATTACAGTATATTATGTGCCCTGCAATAGGTACACCCTAGTTTTATTTGTCAAAAATGCTTGGTTAACTTAGAATTGGGTGGAAAAATATGCACTTTGGAAGGCCATGTTAGGAACCTGGTAAACTGAACAAACTGGAAATATGACTGACTCTGTTTATTTAGATTGAATTGTCCATTTCTGATTTAGCCTCAACTTCTACAGGCCTTACTGTATTCAGTGCACGAGCAAAGTCAGCCACACAAATTTGGTCACAGGGTGATTGGATAACAGAGAGAATAGGTTCCAAAAAGTCAAACATCAGTTCCTCAGCTCCCATGTCTTCAATTTGGACTCAGAACCAGGGCACATCATGCCTGGTAATGCTGAAAATAAGAAAAGGCTCATAATTGACAATTCCATAGTATGGATTCTTAGAATATCAAATTATGTAAATTCAACAAGTTGAGGCTAAATTGAATTCTCTGATCAATAATGAGGTAACTGTCTTATTGCTGCACGTTGGCACAGAAATCTGAGGTATTAAGGGTATTAAAGAGGAGCTTCGTGTTTATGTATACCAAAGCTAAAAAAATAACATTATTAAATTGTCTTTGATGCTTTACCTAGAACATACAAAGTTTACGCTCATGTGTATTGTAATGTGCACATAGTACAGTACATCTAAATTCTCAGTTGTTATTTTGCTGCCAAGATTTGTTCCCTGGGATATGTTTTTTTTTTTTTTATTGATTATTGTTTTGTAATTGTGTGCATTTTTATCTGTTTTTTGTTTTTATGTGATTTTTATTAATATTATTATGCTTTATCATTATTTATGTTGGGCGGCATGGTGGCGCAGTGGTAGCGCTGCTGCCTCACAGTTAGGAGACCCGGGTTCGCTTCTGTGTCTGCGTGGGTTTCATCCGGGTACTCCGGTTTCCTCCCATAGTCCAAAGACATGCAGGTTAGGTGGATTGGCGATTCTAAATTGTCCATAATGTGTGCTTGGTGTGTGGGTGTGGGTGTGTGTGTCCTGAGGTGGGTTGGCACCCTGCCCAGGATTGGTTCCTGCCTTGCGCCCTGTGTTGGCTGGGATTGGCTCCAGCAGACCCACGTGACCCTGTGTTCGGATTCAACGGGTTGGAAAACGGATAGATGGATTATTTATGTTTTGTGATTGTAAGTTAGAATACATTCCTTGCATTCTGTGGGAGGAGCCCCAAGAGGTTGGTCTAACTTTTATGTCCATGCTGAGAGACCACCCTCAGTTTATATATTTCAAGCTGGAGAGTAAGTTCCTCAGAGGTTCATTAAGGTTGATGGAGAAAAAGATTATTGTAAGTATTGTGTTACATTTTTTTATTCTGTTCTCCACCACTACCTCCAGGCAGTACAGAGTGCATCCCAAAACTGAGCTTGCCCTTTTAATTAATTTGTCAATTTGGTGTGCCTCTCCTGAACTGATGTTACCAGCCCAGCACACCACAGCATAGAAAATCGCAGAGTTGTAGAATATGTTCAGGATGTTACTACCCACATTAAAAGAACAACGTCTTCTCTGCCCTTTCTCATATAGTTCCTCTGTGTTATGAGACCAGACCAACCAGTCATTGACATGGACTTCCAAAAACTTGTAGGAATGCATCACTTCCACATTCACTCCCTGAATAGTGAACAGGAATAGAGTCTCATGGTATGACAAAAGTCAATAACCAGTTCCTTTGTTTTGCTAAGGTTATGTTGCAGACAATTCTATACTCTGTCATATTCACTTTATCAATACACCCTATAAGGGAAGAATCACCTGAGAATTTTTGCAAGTGACATGACCTGGGATTATATTAATAGTTTGAGGTGTTCAGAGTGAAGGGAAAAGGAGACAGGGCTGTTCTTTGTAGTGTTTGCATGTTGTATTCTCATCCATATCAAAAACACAGTCCTTGAGACATACGTAATAACTGCAATCTGCCCATCAAATGATAGTCCGAAATTGTGGATAGTGTGTCCATACTTGGTCAAAATATGGGTGTGAGTGTTTTCAGTGATTGCCTCTTGTCGCATTCAAGATATCTGTCTTACTGCCAGAGCCCCTTAGGACTGTGCAACAGAACAGGTGCGTTCCAAAAATGACTGAAGGGGACAGAACATTTACTTTTAACATTTCCCTCTTTTACAGTTACTGTGCTGGTTGTATTGCCTGATTTTATATGCAATTTGGCATTCATAATGAACAAAATAATTTTAATAAGTAAAACTTTCATTGTAGGGTATTGGTGGCAATGCATACTTCAGTAAGTTTTCATTGTGGCCGGCAGTGCTGAAGCTGGGCACATTCTCAATCAGCTCACGTTTATTAGAAAGCACAGTAAATGTATTCAGTATGACCTGATCCATTTGTTACAGAGCAAAACACAAAATCCTTTTGAATTTGAGGGTCTGATCGTAATACCTTGTTTCTTTGAAATTTCTGAAAAATGTGATCTCTGTAGTTTTCCATCAAAATGTTCAACAGTAATGACATCGTTTGTCTTCTTAGTTATCCACAGTTTCAATGAGTAAAACAAAACAGAAAACCATGTTTGCAGTAATTACTGTATTCTAGAGTGCTTTTCTTCAAGCTAAACAGAAATAAAGATCCTCTATCTTTTCATTTTCAAACAATGCTGTAATGTGTGAAATGAAAGTCAAAGATTTTGTATAGTGTTTTTAACAGTGAACACCACCCTATGTACTAAACTGTAGTACATTTCCTAAAGTACAATTTATGTTTTTATGTGCTTTACAGTTGAAGTATTGGCAGGATAAGTGACTTCTATAGGGTCTCACAGAGAGTCAGAAGTCTGTGAGTGAACCTTGCGTTGTATTTTAAGTCCAGTGCCTTAACCACTATATACCCCACTGTGAGTGCATATTCAGAATTAGCCTTCATATCATACACCTGATTACACCATTTATGTTTGAACTGATTGAGACACTCTTTGTAAATTATGCAAGACAGAAAGAGAATGCTTTAGACCACAGTGTTACATATGTGAAAGGAGTATGATTTACAACCCCAATTCCAATGAAGTTGGGTCGTTGTGTAAAACGTAAATAAAAACAGAATACAATGATTTGCAAATCCTTTTCAACCTATATTCAATTGAATACGCTACAAAGATAAGATATCGAATGTTCAAACTGATAAACTTTATTGTTGTTTTGCAAATCTTCACTCATTTTGAATTTGATTCCTGCAACACATTCCAAAAAAGCTGGGACAGGGGCATGTTTACCACTGTGTTATATCACCTTTCCTTTTAACAACACTCAATAAGCATTTGGGAACTGAGGACACTAATTGTTGAAGCTGTGTAGGTGGAATTCTTTCCCTGTCTTGCTTGATGTACAACTTCAGTTGCTCAACAGTCCGGGGTCTCCGTTGCCGTATTTTGCGCTTCATAATGTGCCACACATTTTCAATGGGAGACAGGTCTGGACTGCAGGCAGGCCAGTCTAGTACCCGCACTCTTTTACTACAAAGCCACGCTGTTGTAACATATGCAGAATGTGGCTTTGCATTGTCCTGCTGAAATAATCAGGGACGTCCCTGAAAAAGACATCGCTTAGATGGCAGCATATGTTGCTCCAAAACCTGTATGTACCCTTTAGCATTAATGGTGCCTTCACAGATGTGCAAGTTACCCATGCCATGGGCACTAACACACCCCCATACCATCACAGATGCTGGCTTTTGAACTTTGCGCTGATAACAATCCGGATGATCCTTTTCCTCTTTGGCCCGGAGGACACGATGTCCATGATTTCCAAAAACAATTTGAAATGTTGACTCGTCAGACCACAGCACACTTTTCCACTTTGCATCAGTCCATCTCAGATGAACTCGGGCCCAGAGAAGCCAGCGGCGTTTCTGGGTGTTGTTGATATATGGCTTTCACTTTGCATGGTAGAGTTGTAACATGCACTTATAGATGTAGCGACGAAATGCATTAACTGACAATGGTTTTCTGAAGTATTCCTGAGCCCACGTGGTAATATCCTTTACAGAATGATGTCAGTTTTAATGCAGTTCCGCCTGAGAGGTCGAAGATCACGGGTGTCCAGTGTTGGTATTTGGCCTTGCCGCTTACGTGCAGAGATTTCTCCAGATTCTCTGAATCTTTTGATGATATTATGGACAGTAGATGATGAAATCCCTAGATTCCTTGCAATTGCACGTTGAGAAACATTTTTCTTAAACTGCTGGACTATTTGCCCATGTAGTTGTTCACAAAGTGATGATCCTCGCCCCATCCTTGCTTGTGAACGACTTAGGCTTTTAGGGATGCTCCTTTTATACCCAATCATGACAAACACCTGTTTCCAATTAACCTGTTCACCTGTGGAATGTTCAAAACAGGTGTTTTTTGAACATTCCTCAACTTTCCCAGTCTTTTGCTGCCCCTGTCCCAGCTTTTTTGGAACGTGTTGCAGGCATCAAATTCAAAATGAGTGAAGATTTACAAAACAACAATAAAGTTTATCAGTTTGAACATTAGATATCTTGTTCATTCAATTGTATTCAATTGAATATAGGATGAAAAGGATTTGCAAATCATTGTATTCTGTTTTTATTTACGTTTTACACAATGTCCCAACTTCATTGGAAGTGGGGTTGTGCATGAGGTGCAAAGAGAGTTCATTTGGAAATTGGAATTAGCCAGGACGTGCAGAGTGCCCCTTTCAGTATTTTCTGCATGTGATTTTCTACCTGATCCTTTGCTGCCAACACCAATATGATTTATTCATTAGTCTGTGCTTCCAGCTATAAAGAATGAAATATGCTCTGGCCCAATTTCAAAGAAACACAAAATAGGGCATTTTCATTGTAAACTCTTTTTTTGAAAGGCACACTCAAAACATGTCCAATGAATGAGATACAGTAGATCCAGCTTTTTCATTGGAGACACAGCAGAATCGTGAAATCTGAATTCCAGTTTTGGTCACTGTTGTTTTGGAGTTTGAATGTTCTCCAGATGTCTGTTTTTCTGTTTTTTTCATTTTTCAGCCACTTCATAAACACATTTGATTATGCTAATTGGTGATTCTAAACTGGCCTAGTATGGCTGTGTAAGTGTGCAATACAACTGGTTCCTGCCTTGTGCCCAAAGCTACTGGGATAGGCACCAGCTCCCACGGTTACTGTCAAATGCCTGATACAGCCAGATAGAGTTTGGCATCTCATGACTCGGTGAATGGGTTTGAAAATGCATCGTAAAATAGATTATACTGTGGGTAATGCTCCACCAGATACTGTAGAATACAAACTTTAAATTGTACTTTTTGTCCCCAAAAATTAGAACTCTGTTGCCCGAAGGTTTGCATTATAGTTTACTTATAGTAAATGTCAGTAAGGCAAGCCAAATGAACATTTTGAGATATGGTATCTTAAAATGCATTTCAGATATCTTAAAATACAGTTCAGCTTTTCAGATGTCTGAAATTTCAATTTAGGAGCATTCTCATACGTTTTTTTAGATACCTCAAAATAATTACCAGTGCATTTCTAGATATATGAAACATTTTCTGAGCTCTCAATCTGACATTCTATGCTTTTTAAAATATCTGAAATTCAATATGAGAAATGTCAAATCACTGTTTACATAAGCACAATTTTAAGATATCTCAAATTCACTTTGGACATCTTAAAATAAAGAATTAATTTTGAGATACTTAAAAATGCTTTTCAAAAGAGAGAAGAAGCTCTTTTGAGATATCTGGATATGATTGTGTATCTTTAACTGTAGTTCAGGTATCTCAAAATGATGTTCAGATATCTTGGCCGGATATTCTGTTTTAAAGATATCTTAAAATGTATTTCAGATAATCCTGAAATAATGTCTGATTTATTTTGAAACAAATATGGAATGAGAACTCATTTTAGGAATGACTTCAGGATATCTAAAACATATAAACACATCCAGACCATCTGGGGCTTTGCAGTCATATGTGAATAATAAATTGAAAATCAGTCATTTCAAGCAGTAATAGCCATTGGCAACACTAGTAATATCTTGGCTGTATTTAAAATCAGTTTAATATTATGTTTATAAAAAAGCTATCAATTCCTATCAAAACATGAACATTTCTGGGTTATTCCAAACATTTGACCACTAGTGTATATTATAAGATAATTGTAATTCATATTAGTCTATCTTAAAATTAATGTAAGGTACCTGTATATATTAATTCAGTTTAGAATAGTGACAGGCTAATTTATATCAGAAAATGTGTATTTCACTGATGATTATATGCTGTCAACAGCTTTCCTGATTTACTGACAATTAGTCAAACAATGTTTATTATAAATGTAATTACATTCAGAATGTATTTGATATTAATGCAAATAAATGCAGTAAGAGTCTAGCATAACTTGTATAGATAAATATTCATACATTCATTCATTCAATTCAAGCTCCAGCTGATTAATATACTTAGTCATACAGGAAACAGTAGTAAAATCCAAATCTCCACACTTTTAATTTTATTCCTTAGCAACTAGAAAGCTGAAAAATAAAACTAAATAACTGAAGTATCAAGCCCTCATAAACACACACATATATATATATATATATATATATATATATATATATATATATATATATATATATATACAGTATATATATATATATACAAAAAAACATATTTTCTTCAGCTGAAGGGCACCTTTTCCCCATAATCCCCCCAGCCACAACACAGTCCAAAACACAAGCACTAAACACCAAAACACTCCTCTCTTCTACCACCACTCCTCCACAAGCTTTGTCCTCCTCCTCCCGACTCTGGCCGCTGAGTGGTGGTTGCTGGCTGCCTTTTATTGGGTAAATGGATAATGCAATACCAGTGCCCAAAAGGGCCAGCAGCATCTGCAGCAGAATCCGCTGCAGCACCCCCTGGCAGCGCCTGCAGAACCCCACAGAGCTGCAAAGAACTCCAACCCCCTTGAAGCCCAGGGGGAGTCCAATGCACCGTGCAACCCAGGAAGGCTGCCATCTAGGTTCCAGGGAGAGATACTGGGCTTCCCATCCTTGTCCCCCTGGCAGATGTGATGAAGGAGCATCCCGGCCAGCCATGGGCCCTGGCCTTACGTCACTATATATACATATATATATATATATACAGTATGTAGTGGTTACCTGAGGGCGCCCCAGAGCTCCGAAGATTGTATAATATATAGCAATTTTGTTACAATATTAAATCCGTTCAACACAATAATAATCCACAATTAGTCGCCTTCCATCTCCTTCCACCATGAGTGTTGTTCACCTCCTCCTGACTCTGATTCTCTGGTGCAGATGAGGTGGTGTCTTTTATGCTGGATCCAGGAGTACTTCCAGAGTCAAAGCACTGCACATTGAAAGCACCACCCTGTGTATATATAAGTTAAAGCTATATGTGCCAAAGAATCATACCTCTATGTATTAATTAGATAAGGTTTTAAACTTGTCATGAGAAGCACCCCTAAAGTAAAGAATTCAGGTTTCAAAGCCCACAGAAGCATATACCCCACTAATATTTAAAATGATTAAACCAAGTTTGCAGAGTCAGCAGAGTTCAATAACTTAATGTTAATATTGCTTCCATCCCCTGATTCTTGATTACTTATTCTGATGTATGATTTCCTCTTATTTTTTAACTTTCATAACGTTTTAGCATTTCATCTATTTTACAAAAGAACAAGTCATTGTGTTACTTCTTTTTCACCTTGGTTTGGCACTACAAGGAGTTTAGCAAAACATTTCAGACCAACTTAACAAGAAAAATATGAGTAAAACCAAGCAAGTTTAATTTTTCAATTCAATCCCAATAAATACTAATACTCCTGATTATAATGTTCTCAAACATTTTCTATATCACTCAAAAAAATTTTTTTTTCTTGTTTGTGTAACCATTCTTCAGTAGCTAACTTGGCATCTTTATCATAGTTTGTCCAATGTAGGAAGATCCTTAACATATTCCTGCAGCCAGGTGGAATTTCTTCAAATGCACAAATTTACAGGGCAGTATTTTCAACTGAAATAATGTAAGTGAAAGCTTTGTTGTAAAGCAAATGGGGGATAGTTGACAGTTTATCTTGGTAACTTTCACTGATTTACTGCTACTATCTGCAAAGCATCTCATCACATTTCATCTTCCCATTCAAATTTCCAGGTTAGGTTATGGTGGTAACAGGTCAAGAAGGTCAGTACAGACTTCCCTGTTCTCAGCTAGAGATTACAATACTTCCTGGAGAATCTACAAATGTTCCCAGTTCATCTGAGAGATATATTTCTTCCTGTGAGTCCTGGTTCTGGCATAGTGTCTCTGCCCTGTGGAATGTGCCCAGAGTCGTTGTCTGGGGATTATTCTTGCAACAAGCCTAAGCCACCTCAGCCAGCTCTTCTCTATCTGGAGGAGCAGTGACTGTACTCTGGGGCTCTCCGAAATCACTGAGCTTCTCAGCCTGTCATGATATGTCAGCCCATGCACCTTGCCTTGAAACTATTTCTGCAGCTTGTACTCACCATCTCATTGTTTCAGTCATTGCCCACAGCACATGACCATAGTTGAGGAAAAGGATGTACTGTAGATCAGGGGTGCCCAATGCGTCGATCACAATCGACCAGTAGATCGCAAGGGTAGTGCAAGTAGATTGCATTGCATTCAAAAAAAATTTTTTTTAAATGTTAGTCTATCATAGGGCGGCACAGTGGCGCAGTGGGTAGCGCTGCTGCCTCGCAGTTAGGAGACCTAGGTTTGCTTCCCAGGTCCTCCCTGCATGGAGTTTGCATGTTCTCCACGTGTCTACGTGGGTTTCCTCCCACAGTCCAAAGACATGCAAGTTAGGTGGACTGACGATTCTAAATTGGCCTTAGTGTGTGATTGGTGTGTGGGTGTATTTGTGTGTGTCCTACGGTGGGTTAGCATGCCCGGAATTGGTTCCTGCCTTGTGCCCTGTGTTGGTTGGGATTGGCTCCAGCAGACCCCCGTAACCCTGTGTTCGGATTCAACGGGTTGGAAAATGGATGGATGGATGGATGGATAGTCTATCATATATGCTCCCTATGACATTTGCCACTTGATTGACATACAGGGCGGCCAGTCTGAGATCTCTTTTCTTCTAAAACACTGGTCATCCCGCACGCACGATCAAACGCGTGAGCTGCTGCAAAACTCTGGCTGTGATCTAGTTAGCCTTCCAATTTATATCAACTAAAGAAGGGATTTAAAAAAATATGTTTGGGGAGGGTATGGGCTTTATGTGGAATTGTAAGAGGATTTTTTTCTCTCACAATGTCACAATCGAAGTGCGTTTGTCTGATCTGTCAATCTATCATTGTTATTCCAAAGAACGAAAATGTGGAAAGGCACTTTCAGACTGTTCATTAAAACTACAAAACTGACGTCCTTCCAAAAGGCGATCTGAGAAAGAGAAAGGAGAGGGAACTAAAATCGCAGTTAATTGGACAGCTGTCATTTTTCACTAGGCTGAATTCAAAAGCTCCTTGACTGCATTATTCGGCTCTACTTATTTATGCGAGTCAGCCTTTTCCCATATGACGATTATTAAATCCAAATACTGTAGTGACCATAAATGTATTGAAATGTTATTGTGCCATAAAGGTTATTCAGTTATGCAAGGTACGACAACATATATTTTATGTATACAGTATACTCAAAATATATATACTGGTCGTTTTAAAAGTAACTCACAAGCCAAAAAAGCGTGGGCACCCCTGATGTAGATTGACTGGTAAGCCCAGAGCTTTGTCTTTAGCCTCAGTTCCTGCTTTACCATCTATGACCAGTAGAACACCTTCAAAACTGAGGCCGCCGCTCCAATCAGCTTGTTAATCTCATGTTCCTGTTTTCCATCACTTGTGAAAATGATACTAAGATATCTGAACTCTTCAACTAAGGGCAGTTGTTTTCCCGTCACTTAGGGAGAGCAATAAATTATTTTCCAAGAGAAAATTATGACCTCAGTCTTGAAGGTGCTGATCCTTATTTCAGTATCTTCCCACTTGGCAGCAGAATACACATGTCCGTGCCAATGGTCACAGTCAGATGAGGCAAAGAGGACAATATAATCTGCATAAAGCAATGATGCTACCCCCTTTCCTCCCCAATAGAATATTCTGCCATCCATGGCTGCACCTTGATATCCTGTCCATGAAAACCACAAACAGGAGTAGTATGTAGAGTTCATATAGTTCATATACTTTTTCCAAATCTATAAAATACATGTAGACTGGGTCATCATACTTCACACACACCCCCAGCAACAACGTCAGGGAGAAGAGCTGGCGTACTGTTACAAATCTGGGATGGATTCCAAATTGTTCTTTGTATCTTTGACTCAACCATCACACAATTTCTTTCCTCCAGAACCCTGATGACTTCAGCAGCAGTGATGGGATCTCTCCACCAGAAGTGCCCAGCGCTGCTTCCTGGTAAAAGGAGGAGTTGTTCCAGTGTTCATTCCATCTCTGAACAATTTCCCTGAAGAGGTCAGCACCTCCCCATCGCTGCTTAACACATTCTGTGAAAGGTCACAAGTTCCTCTCCCGAGAAGTTGAACAACTTGCCATAACTACCTCAAGGCCATCCCATATTTTTCCATGGCTATTCCAAACTCCTACCATGTTGGAGCTTTTGATTCAACAACCACTTTTGTAGCAGTCCCCTTAGCTTCTTGGCACCTCTAAACCGAGTCAGGAGATCCCAGAAAGAGCATTTCCCTGAAGGCCACCTTCTTCATTCTGACAGCTTCCCTCAACTCTGGGTTGCCTCCATGAGATGCCCCAACCGGTTTAAGATGACAGCTTTGTCAATGTCCCTGGTCTCGCTTTGCACATGGGAAAAGTTCTTTTGGAGGAAAGACTTGAACTCATTATGAATGGCAGTCTTAGTCAGACATTCCCAGGAAATTCTAAATGCTCATTTGGGCTTCCCACATCTATCCAGCCTACTCTCTTTGCTTCAAATCCAGTTCACTACCATGTGGTGATCAGTTGACAGCTCTGCCACTCTCTTAACCCGAGTGTCCAAAACATATGGTCTCAGCTCAGATGACACAACTATGGAATCTATCATTTACCTTCAGCCTAGGTACACTTATGAGCCTCCTTGTATTCAAACATGGTGTTTGTTATTGTCAATTGATGACTACCACAGAAGAAAAACTCATCTATCTGGTCCCTCCTGATCAAAACCCCTCCAAGTATTTCTATCATTCCCAATGTGAATATTTAAGTTGCCCAGTAAGACTACATGTACATTTACTTATTTGGCTGGCATCTTTATCCAAGATGACTTACAACATTTATGAAACAAATGGTTACATGATTTTTGGTTTTCTAATTGGAGCACAGGCAGGTCAAGTGACTTGCTCAGGGTCAGTAGTGGGATTTGAACCCACAATTGCAGGGTGTGAAGTCTTAATCACTACACCACATAAGACTACCAAGTCAACGGGTGGCACCCTTTCAAGCACCTCACCCCCCTTCTCTAAGAAGACTGAATACTGTAAACATCTGTTTAGTGCATACACACAAACAACAATCAGAGTTTTCCTGTTTGTGTCTCATAGCCAATTTGAGGCACCCACTGGAGAGAACCCCTATTGCATAGCTCTTAGCCAAGTGCTTCAGAACATACCGTCCAAGGTCTTTGTCATGTAGGAACCCCAGAGTAAGGGAGAGACTACCCTTGATCAAGAATTTTGGTTAAAATAAAACATGCTACTATATGTGTGGAGGTGATACCAACGACTGCATATCTAGCTGGTACTTTTCCATCTCCTGCACCATCTCAGGCTCCTTCCTCACCAGAGAGGTAATGTTCCAAGTTCCCAAAGCCAGTCTGCATTGTCAGGGTCTAATTAATCCTGGTCTTTCCCACCTATGCCTGGCAGTAAATTGGCATTGCCCCCAGCTCTAACCCTTAATTTTTGCAGTGGTGAGCCCACAAGGTGGCCCCACGTCACCATTTCGGGCTGATAACCATTATGAATGTACTAAATCAGCAAATTTTTAACCATTTATCTATACATAGGTGTTTTGAGTCATGTAATCAAAATTTTATAAAACCGTCAACCTCATATAAATATGTTTACTTGATCTTTGTATTGGATAGTCACCTTGCTTCCAATGTTTTGATTGTTGTTTGAACCCAGCATTATAGTGATATATCCAATTTAAATTCACAGTGCTTCTTCAGTTCTTCCCAGTCAAAGTTTATTAGCTCACGATTTTAGTATTAGTCACTATTCATGAACTGACTTTGTTTATGTTTAATTGTTAATGAAGAATGGATTCAACTATTCTTTACTGATTGATATATTTTCTGCTAACTCACACACTGTCACCCGTTGTGTAACATTTTTTTCATTTGTGAATCTCAAATGCCATTCAAAATTTGTGTCACCTTCAAGAAATGTCCTACAAGAATTGAATACAGCCCATCTTGTAACTGCACCATGGTACACATTGATTAAGGAAGAATGAATCCTCGATGATGTATGATTTATAATATAAGAGAAAATACAATGCTTGGTTTGAAACCTGTCAACATCATTCTGAAACAAAAAAGTATGTACTACAAATTCTAAAAGGCTACAAAGGTGCAGTTTACTTTTTTTTTACATTGGAGCTTATCTTTGGTTACTCATTATTTTATTGAATTTTTACATCAGATTTATGTAACTTGAAATTCTTAGGGGACAAAATGATCAGATTGTCTGATGCACAATAGCTCATTGCACCAAAAGAGATCCACAGGCAACAACTTGTCTGCAAATGCAAATGGTCCAAAGGAACACCACCTAATACACTCCTCCATAAAGCACAGTTGACTGTGGTAACCAAAATAATAATGCAGATTAGAGTAAGAAACTACAGACATATTGGGAAAGTTTAATTACACAAGGCAATAATATATTCTTAGGGGACTGCATTCTTTAAAAGTGGATAGCAACATCCTTTACATGTTCTATAATTCTGTGGTGGCTAGGGCAATTTTCTATGCTGTAGTGGTTTGGGCTGGTAGTGTCTGTAATAGGCCAGCGAACCAAAAAAGTCTCAGTTACTGGACACATTCTCAACAACCTGGAGGTAGTAGCAAAGGAGAGAATCAAGACAAAAAAACTGAGTGTCATTATGGACAATGCAGCACATCCCATCTATGATGCTCCAATAAATTATTCAACAGAAGTACTTCAAGAAAACATTATCTAAAGGAATACACTTTTATTTATACCTCACTATTACTGCTCTTTTATCTTTAGCCACATTTTGTAATGCTGTTGTGTATTTCTTTTTTGTTGTTGTTTGTTATAATATTTCTGCATTTCTTGGGGTGAATAAATGTACCTTCACAATACCTCACTGTAACTGCTCTATTGTCATAAGCCAACTCCGACGTCATCTTTTTTATAATTTGTATGTATGTGTTTAATGGGGGTGGTTGTTTATTATAATATTATTATATTTCCTCAGCTTCTGTAAAAGGTAAATTTCTGATTGGGATGAATAAAGCCCTATCTATCTATCTATCTATCTATCTATCTATCTATCTATCTATCTATCTATCTATCTATCTATCTATCTATCTATCTATCTATCATCCAAAAAGAAACTGTCAGGTGGTATTACAAGATAAAGAACAGGAAATGTGCCCAAATTCAAAACAACTAAGTCTAAAAACAGGCAACAGAACATTAAATAGAATTAAGACAAGGACAAATAAATGTATACAGATCTGGGCCTGCAGCTGAGAGATCCCCTTTAATTGGTAGTTGCCACATAGAAATGGAAACAACAGTGAAGTAAATAAGAACAGTGGAAACTGTGTGGATGATTATTCCACTCTCATACTACTACCACGGCGCACCTTCAAAATGTTCCCCACTACGTTTGTGTGTGACAGTGTTTATATTCTTTTGAAAATAACAACAGTGTGTTTTAAAAGTTTAACCTTTTCAGATATAATTTGAAAATGAAAAAGAAAAAATTTTTGTTATTTTTATGGCACATGTTGAAAAATTGTCAGTAATAGTTATCGGTTATTCACATTTGCACAAGCTATCAGAGGTACACTACTCTCTTTCATTTGTAAACCTAGTTGATTTCAATAAATAAAATAATTTTACAATTCCACAGTGTACTGTATACACAGTTCTTGTCAGGTTTAATCTGACTTACCGGTAATCAATCACAAGATACTCAATGTGACTTTGTCAACATTCTGCAATTAACCAATTTGAAATGTATACACCTTAAACTTGAAATGCATTATAATATGAGATACTGTAATTTTGTGTGAAGCTCTTACACTTTATACTCACCTTGCACAATACAGTAAAACCTACTATGTGTAATTGTTTAAGTTACTAGGAAAATGCTAATAATTAACCTTTTTTACATTACTGGAAAGAATGCAAATAATTAATATCAAAGCAATGTTGCTTAGATATTAAAAATTATGCTTATAAAAATTTTAATCCTAACTTTGAGACCATTTATTTTTGTACATACTGTAAATAGATGGAATTAAATTTCCATATGTCAGTTATCTATAACATTTCTATTCTGGTCAGTGGTGTGTTACAGATCAGGGGATTGTTTTTGCTGATAAATATTCAGAATTCAGACTGTCTACATTTTAAATGAATAAATAAACAACAGTCATCTTTTGTTTTTTGATTTACCCCACACTTCAGTTATTTGCCATCATTCTTCTTATTAGCCTGCCTGTTCATTTTGTAATCTGCTTGTGCTGGTGATGGTTGCGATGGCAACAAGCTGAGAAAGACAACATTTTGCATTCCCAGCTACAGACTGTGTAATATCCTGGGTGATTTCCAGGTATTTCTAATGTAATTGTTAGCTGCAGAACCTCAAGGCTATGCTGGGACTGCCTAGAGAGATCACCTTCCATTGATGTGTTCCACCACTAGTAATAGATGTTTTTTCTTATCTGGAGAGAACTGTACCATCATTTTCAAGACTGAATCTTAATTTGATTTTCTTTCCAGAGGTTGGCAAGTAAATGGAAAAAATTATCACATGTGATCAAAGTAACAAAAAAATCATCAAATAATTAAAAGATATTTGCAGCAAATAAAAAAGGGTACAATGAATTAACCCTATGAAGGAGTGGCAATTCATCTAGGGTTGCTTGCTACTCTGTACACAATGCTGTAGAATAAATAGTGAGAGGGAAGGCCGGTGTCTTTACCTGGCTGAGACGTCTCCTTAAAGGAAGAACAGGGCGAGATGGCTTTTGAAGAATGCTATCTCCCCTGAACTGCTACTTTGCAGCTCCCATGGGTTGCAGGGCTGTATGGAAATTACTATTTGTTGGCACAACCCTGTTAGGTTCCGTGGATGCCGCCAGGGGTGCTGTGGAAGCTGCACAGCCCTACCTTGGGCTTTCGCCACACCTCGGATTAATACCAGACCTCCATAATGAGCCACCTGGAATACTCCCAGGTGCAGCTTAAAAAGGAGCCAGTAGCCTCGAAGAGACAAGCCAGAGTCAGGAGGAAGAATGGACGAGGCTTGTCAGCTTAGGAATCAAGGAGGAAAGAGAAAGAGAAGAAGAAATGCTGTCTGTTTTATTCTCTGGCTGTACTGTGCTGGTGTGAAACGGGTGGAAAATGTTTCCCAGTGAATAAACGTCTTTTATTTTACAGCACTTGTAAAAGGTAACTGTAAGATGTAACTGAAAAGTAATAAATATTGTGAAGAACAGATTTTTAGCTGTTAGAGGTTTTGCTCCATAAATCCAGTAGGAATTTCGGGGCATCATCTCACACACATCACAAGCTGCATATTGAGGGGTAAACTAGTACAGACTAGCTGAGAGCAAATCAATGCCATCTTCACTGTGAAGACACTAGAAACTTTATAACTAGCCAAAGAACTTATCCATCTTGACCACATTAATTGACGGATCAAAATTCATGTTATGTTCCTTTTTTAAAATAAGAGAAAAAATCTATCTAAGCTGTGAGACAGAAATCACTGGTCATATGCTTTTTTTCTAATGGAGATAAAAGGTTCAACTAAGCTAGTGCATATTTACATTTTGTGCAATTTATTATTGTTGTTTATTTATATATATCTATGTACATACATATCTATATATACTTGCATATATCCATCTTCTATTATCCTTATGTTATAAGTAAGTTGTATTATCCATCCATCCATTAGCCAACCCGCTACATCCTTAACTACAGGGTCACAGGGGTCTGTTGGAGCCAATCCCACCCAACACAGGGCACAAGGCAGGAAACCCTGGGCAGGGTGCCAGCCCACCGCAGGGCAAGCACACATACCAAGCACACACTAGGGACAATTTCAGATCGCCAATGCACCTAACCTGCATGTCTTTGGACTGTGGGAGGAAACTGGAGTAACCGGAGGAAACCAATACAGACATGGGTAGAACATGCAAACTCCACGCAGGGTGGACCCGGGAAGCAAACCCGGGTCTCCTAACTGCGAGGCAGCAGCGCTACCCACTGCGCCACCATGCCGCCCAAGTTGTACTATCGCAACATCTAAATCACAACAGAGAAAGTCATTTAAAGTAGACATTTGCCAATTTATGAACTTTGTACATATCTCTTTATATTTCTCATGTCATAGCTAGAAAGTGAAACAAAGATCATTCACACATCCTATGGTAGAGGATCCAGGCTAAAATGACCCTACATTTAAGTGAAGAAGATCTGAAGAATGGATGAATGGTAAGTGAGTGTGTGTGAATTATGACATATTGATCTTCCATCAGAGCTATTTCTTGTCAGGTACCTTTCTGGCTCCACTCAAACGTGTAATGAAAAAGTGGGGTTAAGGAAACAGATGGATGGTAGGTAGGCAGTGTTGTGTAGTGGATAAGAAAGTGATCTTAATAGTATATGTTTTCTGCCTCCCACCTTTTATATGATCTTGAATTGGTCACTTAACTAGTCAAGTCAAGTTGGGGAGCATGCACTGGAACAGTGCGTTGCCGCACCCACTACATGGCAAAACAACTCGTGATCCCGAGTCCAGCCCCACCATCCAGAAATGACCCTCTATCTGCCGCAGCTAGGTGTTAAGTGAGCGACCTCTTGGCCTGGTCAAGCCACTCGGGTCCCCAGCAATGAGGATCTTATGAGTCGGATCACCCTCAGAGAAACATGCCACATGGTCGTAGTGCCGTAACTGACACTCACTCATTCGACACAAAGTCAAACCAACGGTACCTGAGGATTTTCTGGAGAGACACAGAACCAAAGGGATCCAGTCTTCGTCTCAGGTCACTGGATAGCATCCATGTCTCAAAACCATATAGCAAGACAGGAAGCACCAGGACTATGAAGACTCTTGACCTTCGTCCTTTTGCATAGATATCAGGTGGGCCACACACCCCTTTCCGGCAACCTCATGACTCCCCATGCTCTCCCAATCCGTCTACTGAATTCATAGGAAGAGTCACTAGACACATGAATGTCACTGCCAAGGTAAGTAAACCTCTCGACAAGGTCGACACTCTCTCCGCAAACATACACATTGCTGATGGCTGTGCCCAAGAGGTCATTAAAGACCTGAATCTTGGTTTTTATCCAGGACACTCACAAGCCCAGACACTCAGACTCTTCACTCAGTCTCTCAAGCGCCCCGATCATAGCCTCCATTGACTCCGCGAAGATCACAGCATCGTCAGCAAAGTCAAGATCCATGAATCTTTCTTCACCAACAGATGCCCCACAGCCGCTGGACCCCACGACCATGCCCAACACCCAGTCCATACAAGCATTGAACAAAGTAAGAGCAAGAACATACCCCTGACGAACCCCAGAATCAACTGGGAAAAACGCAGAGATCCTGCCTCCACTCTGCACAGCACTCACAGTACCAGTGTACAGGCCAGCCATGATATCCAGCAACCTCGAGGGCATCCTGCAAACCCTCAGGATGTCCCACAGGACAGCTCGATCAACTGAGTCGAAAGCTTTGTGAAAATCGACAAAGGCTGCAAAGAAACTCTGCCGATATTCGCATTTGCGCTCCATGAGAACCCTCAGTGCCAGGATGCGGTCGATGGTAGACTTCTTAGGCGTAAAACCAGACTGTTCCGGTCGCTGGTACGTGAGCAAGTGATCACGGATCCTACTGAGGATGACCCTAGCAAGGACCTTACCTGGCACCGAGAGCAGTGTTATCCCTCTGTATTTGCTGCAATCCAGGCGATCACCTTTCCCTTTCCAGATAGGACAACAAGTTCTATTTTCCAGTCAGTTGGGATAATGCCAGTCTCCCAAATGGAAGCAAAGATTGCTTACAATGCCAGGAGTACAGCCTTACCACCAGCCCGGAGAAGTTCACCTTGGATACCTCAGATTCCTGCAGCCTTTACCCCCATCATCTGGTTCACCACCTGTGCAATCTCAGTGAGCTTGGATGGTTCACAGCTAATTGGAGGATCAGCCTCAAGAACTGTGGACCAAGAGATATCCAACATCCTAGCCGGAGGATCAGCTTTGAAAAACTGCTCAAAGTAGCCAGCCCAGTGGGTTACAACTGCAGTGTCATCAGTAAGCTGCCCTGACTGCAACTCTCCGAGGAACAGATTCAGATGTGCGTAATGCTTTGCTTCCTCTGTAAGCAGGACGTGGGTTGCTAGACCACAGGTGGTGTGTCACTTGCTCACAGATTCCTCTAGCAAACGCCTCTTTATCTGCCCTCAGAGCCCTTTCAGCCGTCCTTTTCAGTTCCCAGTACAGACCAGAGTTGCCATTGAGCTGTGTCCTGCGACTCCTTTCGATGATATCCAGGGTGCCCTGCGAGATGAAACACCTCCTTCTGGGAACATTCTAAAAGTTCTTCACACAAACTGTGTGCAAACTCAATAGAAACAGCCTGGTCGTGGAGTCTGGTCAAGTCCAGGCTCATTTTCCTAGTAGGTGGTAACCTACTGGACCTAAGCTGGATCCTAAGAGTAGCAACAACAAGTCTGTGATCAGAATTCACAAACTGGGCACTTCTGTAGACCCTGCAGTTGTGCAAGAGCCTCCAGCGTATGCCCACGAGAATGTGATTGATCTCCTTCACTGCACCACCAGTATTGGAGTATGATGCGGTTCAGGGCACTGGAACCATGATCCAGTGATTAGCATATGCTTAAATTTGATCTGTTTCACAGTTGTACTATTTATCTGTACTTGTAAAATGCCTTGTGATGGCGTTTGCCATATATAAAAAATATACCTTATAAAATAAAGCAGTCATTTTTTTTATAATTGTTATTCCCAGGGATCTACATTTCTAATTTGGGCTAGGAAAGCTTTTCAAATACACTATTTATAATTGCTTGGGTGTCAGCTCTAGTCTGTTTAATTTGCAAAATTCTCTAGCTTTATTTTGCCTAATTGTGCCTCTTTTAGGAGTAGTTATTTCCCTCTTTCCAATGGCAAGCAAATATTACATTACTTCATTTCATGTTGTCTCGTTTTCTAAATTATATCTCCTCATACTTATGACAGATTTATAAGCTTGATGCCTCCAGGCACCAATCTGCAAGCTATCCTCTCTATCAGGTTTTGAAAGTTTTTCTTTACCATACCCTCCCCCACACAAACTGTCTTTAATTTTCAATAAGAGTTGATATTAGGGGATATGGGATGGGATGGTGGATCCTTTTTAAATGAAAAAAATGACAAAAATGGAGCATTTTCAGACTTATGCCTGAGAAATGTATGAAACATATTAATAAGTTCTTCATAATTAAAACTCTCATCGGTCAGGAGTTCAATTTTAATGTAGAAAACTGACAAAAAATGACATTTTCTTTAGACGTGGTAGATCTGTGATAGGATTTAATGCTTGTAATTACTGAAAATGAATGTTCTGCCATACACCTAGTAACAACAGTACATAAAAACAAATGGAGGACAAAATCAACAACTTTCCAACTCCTCAGGAATTAATGTTAGGCATGGAATTAAAGGATGCATTTATATAACTTTTGTAAAGTTTTCTTTATTGTAAATCTGTTTAAAATGTTTCCCCAAAATTGTACTTTGAAAGCAGTTCCTAATTTTTTGAGTTAAAAATCCAAAAGCCTCAGTCTACAACTGTTTTTCCATATGTGTTGAAAGCAACAGATACACATATACATTTGTGTATTCAAATGCAGGCTAGCAGACCACCATGTTTCGGACAAGCTTTTAATTTTTATGCACACTAATCTATTAACAATAATAACAATCATAATACATTCATTGGTTTAGTAACCTTTTAAAAATATATACACCTTACCACAGATTACAAAATAAGCATACCAACTGACAGCCATTTGCAGCACTAATATGAACAGAATGTAAAGGAAAGTGCAATTTTGAATGGTACACGATGAACTATTGCATTTTTTTAACATGGACTTAAAGCCTGCTGCACACGCTGGGCATATTAGGGCAGTTAAAATTTTCTTTTTTATTTTCTTTTTATGCCCAACCTACTCAACTATTTGTCACCTAGGCAAGTTCCAACACTGCCGAAGTGGAAATACACCATTGCCTGCTATACCACTATCTTGCAAATATTTGCCCTAAGTCAGCACCATATTCTAGGAGCACTAACAATGAATGATATCGGTTAATGGTTAATGAGCAGGAAACTTCCAAATTCAAAGGATACTCTAAAAGTTTTATGGGGCCATGTTAGTTTAGTAACTTCAAGAGCCCAACATTGATAGGGCCAGAGAAGTGAAATCAAGGTCAACAAGACAGAGAATCTCTTTGTATGTCACTGATCTCTTGCAAATTGCCATAGGTTTTCCTCCAGGATTTTTGCTGAAATTTGTTGCACCTATTTTTAATTTGCCTTCAGTTTCTCCAGTTCCTAAAGCAAAGGTGTGTTCCCAAAGTATGATGCTATAATCTGCATATTTTACAGAAACAATAGTGATCTCAGGGTAATGAGTAGTGTTATGATAATTCTATCACTTTTGAACCAAACACACATATTATGGTCACTTCAGACGATATCATCTTCTGCTTGGTCCCAAAGACTTCCCACATGTCTTTTGGAGAACTCTAGTTAAGCTAAGATATGCGCTTTTAATACTGACTTACATTTTGCCAGATTCTAATGAAGTCTAGGTAGATTCATTTTTTTGTTTATCATTTATTTAGACTTACTTAAAATACACCAGACTTTTTTTTAACATGATGTAATTTTTCTTATTGATCAATAATAGATAGATAGATAGATAGATAGATAGATAGATAGATAGATAGATAGATAGATAGATACTTTATTAATCCCAAGGAGAAATTCACATAATCCAGCAGCAGTATACTGATACAAAAAAAAATATTAAAAAAAAAAAATATATTAAATGAAAGAGTAATAAAAATGCATGTAAAAACACTTGCACCCCCAAGTATTTATAGGTCTGCACCCTCTGCACACAGTCTCATCTGATGATCACGGTGTCCATGAGCTTGGGCCTGGGCCTCCTAAAATCCACTACCAGTTCCTTGGACTTGCTGGTGTTCAGGTGTAAATGGTCACACAATGTAACAAAGTCTAGTTTCCTATACTTCTCCTCCTGTCCACTCCTGATGCAGCCCACAATAGCAGTGTCATCAGCGAACGTTTGCACGACTCCGAGTTGTATTGGAAGTCCGATGTACTGTATATAGGCTGAACAGGACCAGAGAAAGTACAGTCCCTTGCGGTGCTCCTTTGTTGCTGACCACAGTGTCAGACCTGCAGTTCCCGAGATGCACATACTGAGGTCTGTCTGTAAGATAGTCCACGATCCATGCCACCAGGTATGAATCTACTCCCATCTCTGTCAGCTTGTCCCTAAGGAGCAAAGGTTGGATGGTGTTGAAGGCACTAGAGAAGTCCAAAAACATAATTCTAACAGCACCACTGCCTCTGTCCAAGTGGGAGAGGGACTGGTGTAGCATATAGATGATGGTATCCTCCGCTCCCACCTTCTCCTGGTATGCAATATATTATATTGTATTAATATAATATATAATATATTGTATTAGTATAATATATAGTATATAATATTATATATTATACTATAATATTGAACAATGTAGAAAATCTAATTAACACATCAGATTTAAAAACACTTTTATTAAGGAAAATGATACAAATGATGGTTTAAAACTAATGGCAGGGCTTTAAGCTTGCCTCATAGTTTTTCTGTGAGATAACACTTGCCAGCTTTTTCTATTCTACCCTGTTAAGAAGCTGATCTAGGTTCCTTTTTGTGTGTCTTAAGATTGAATGGAAATTTGATGCAGGTTCCTGTCAAGTTCTTCTTCTGAGTTAGGTGAAAGGTGATGCCTTATGTGTAACCCTTTTCAGCTAAGCTGTATATTTCAGGCAGAGATAAACAAAGACAATATCTGAAGCTTTCCATCTCTATCTGTAATCAACAAAAAAATCCATTCACTTAGAGCAGTTCCCTCACCCTTGGGCAGTGACTATACTTGTGTTGTGGTCAACAAAGAAAACTGTTTTGATATTAAAGACGTCATCATAACTTTCAAAAAAGGCTATGCTTCTAAAGCATTGAAGACTGAATGTTGGCATATATTTTTGAAAAGTTATTCTCAAGTTGTGTTTTTAAAAAGCATTCTACAAAGAAGTTCATAGTTGTTATTTATGTAGATTCAAATAAAAAGCTGGTTATGTAAGAACTCCCTGTCAAAAAATCTGCCATCACAGGTTAAGCATACTTTTCTTATAGTTTTAATATCATCAGTAATTCCTGCTGTTAGGTTCTGCATCTTCACATTTGCCTGCCATAATATTGTTAAAATATGGGGCAATACTTAATTGAATATGCCAATTCTAACTGTAGTGTCAAGCTAGTGTGGAGTAAACTCAATAAAACCTGTGCCAGATAACATATCATGTCCTGGATAATACAATTAATATATTTTTGGTTGCTGGATTTTTTAGATCATCTATCAATTTTCTGTTCATGAACATCAGATTAGTTTGTTTTTTGACAAAGGTGCATGAGTGATGCCTTAGAACTGATTTACCTTACTCAAAGCTATTACAGTCTATGTATGTCACCAAGCAAATGGCAGATAGTCACTTCAACTGAAATGGAAAATGACTATGGTATGTCCAATTATAATTTATTTATTTTAATGACTTTAAAATCCTCTTTTAGCTTTACTGAAATTGGTTTTAGCTTCATCAGCCAACATACACTATCACAGTAATCTAGGTGTAGCATTATTACTTGACAGTAAGGTCGAATGTAGTTTGCATCTGCATTATAGCTATGTGTGAGTTTTCTTTCAAACCTTTTTGAACAGCTTCAATCTGGCTTTGTCCTAAACACAGCACAGAAACTGTCCTGGTCAAAATCACAAATGATCATCTCCAGGCAGCTGACATGGGACTTTTATCAATTTTTGTACTTCTTGACCTCAGCTCCGCATTTGATACCATATCCCATCAGATGCTTTTTGAAATGACTAGCTAGTTTTGGAGTACACCAACAGCTTTTTTCCTACATCGCTGATAGGACTTTAAATCTTAGAATGATCGGGGAGTTTTGTAGAGCTCTGTTTTGGGGCTGCTTCTTTTTCTCATCTACATCATCCCAATACGTAATATCTTTCGACGCCATGGTATTAAATTTCATTGTTATGCTGATGACACACACATTTATCTATCCACTAAACACTTCTGTTTTCCCTCCAAATACTCTTAAGGCATGTCTCCATCAAGGATGACTGACAATTGGCTCCAATTTAATAGAAATAAAACTGAGGTGCTCCTCATTGGTTCTAAATCTACACTCACTAAGGTTAATAATTCTTTCAATTTAATTAACAACACCAACACAATCTTCACAGGCTAAGAGTCTGGGTGTCATTCTAGACAGTACCCTCTCCTTTTCTTCCCATATAAGTAATGTTTGTCAGACTGCCTTCTCCAATCACCAAAACATTTCTAGACTTCTTCTTACGCAACACATTACTGCAGTATTGGATAATCCCTTAATCACTTCATGTATAGATTACTGAAATGCTATTCTATCTGGCATCCCTAAAAAACTTATCCATCACTTAAAACTTATTCAAAATTCTGCTGCCAGGATAATAACCTGTTCTAAATCCACTGAGCATATTACACCTATTCTCTCCCAACTTCACTGGCTCCCTGTTTACTACTGAATACAATACAAAATACAGCTGTTAATATTTAAAGCATCTCCACAACCTCGATCCTCCCTATTTCACTGATCTCCTACAGACTTACACTTCCTCATCCATCTGCAGCTCTACCTTCTGTACCACACATCAAACTCTGTTCTATGGGAACTCAAGCATTGTCTCATAGTGCCCCTCAAGTCTGCAATTCTCTTCCCTTTCATATCCTTCAACTAGACTCAATTACACATCTTAGAACTGCCCTCAAAACATATCTCTTCAAACTGGCCTACCAATTATGAGTTTACCACTGTTACAGCCTGTTATCTTTGATGTTTCCTACTACCTCTGTACCCTTATGGCTATTTGATTTTATCTTCCTCTTTATTTTTATATCTTTAGATAGATAGATAGATAGATAGATAGATAGATAGATAGATAGATAGATAGATAGATACTTTATTAATCCCAAAGGGAAATTCACATAACTTTATTACTGTTTTTTAATTTCATTGTTGACCTAGAGTGTTAAGAAAGGAGCCTATTAAATAAAATGTATTATTATTATTACTATTATTATTATTATGTACTTCGATGTAAAGAATTAATCTAGATCTGACAGGATTGCAGTCTTCTGCATTGGGTAATTGCCTACACTAATCTGGCTTCTGGAAGTGAGTATGTATGGGTGTCTCAGTGTACTCTGCAGTGGAGTGGCACCCTTTCCAGCCTTGTACATAATGTAGTCTGAATGAGGTCCTTGTCCTCAAGACCCTGAAGTAGATAGCTGGTTCAAACATTGACAGTTTAATCAGTAAACAAATTGATCATATGAGTGTCCTATAATAAACTAGTAGCTCATCCAGGTACACACTGCTATAGAAGAACCCTCGTCTTCTAACAAAGTTATAATGTAGAAGTGGATTCAGAAAAACTGATTGAAAAAAACCTCCTGTGTGAAAAGAGCAAGGTATAGAAGTACTAAGATAATTATTTATAACCTCTTGTAGGTAAGTCAATGTGCATGTTCGAAAGCACATGTCTTCAAAGTAATATAAAATATAACTGTTTGCTGTAGCTGATTCAATCTGTATTTTGTAATTGCCTTTATATGTACAGTATTTGTTATTATTGTTTTTTTGGGGGGGATTTCAGTACACATCCAACTGTTTTTTGTTTTATATCAGAAGAAAAAAAACTACTAATACAATTATTGTTATACTGAAAGCAGGAGGAGGCATTCAGGATTGCACTGGACCATCATCTGACAGTTCATATAAGCACTATGTTGCTTAGCTCTATAATTACATTTCAACAGCTGAAAAAAATGAGCAAGCACAGTTCCCAAGGCCCCCAAAGCGACAGGGTATAATACATTTTCTTCGAGTATGATATCTAATTTCCTTGTGGAAATAACCATGGATTTGTAGGCAATTCTGTTTTTTTATTTTCAGTATGTGGTGCATGAACTTTTATCAAGAAAAAGGGCCAGGGCCCAGGGCTCAGCAGGGGCTAAAATAATATATACAGGATACTTGCTGGAGGCTTTGGTGTTATTTAATTTGTGTACTTTATATTGAGTGCTGAATTTCTTAATAAATGGATTGACTGCACTTTGAAAGAGTCTGAGATGAATTAGTTAATGTGCTTTTTAGCACTGAGAGTTTTGGCTCTTCCACTGTGTACAGTGTCAAATTCATGTGATGCTAAGTATGAGTAATGTTTTTGTTGGATAGGAAGCAGATTATGCTTATCGTATTCTTATACTAGTTTGGTAACATTACAGTGTCAGTAGCCTAATTATGTCCAGCCTTTCATTTCCTCCACTGGCATGTCATGCTGCTTTTTGCTAATGTTTATTTCACTTTTTTCTTCATGATGTGTTTCTTCTGACATGTAGAATTCTGTGTGTAAGTGATCTTTATTAACCAAATATAATTATTAAAATACACCTATTCTACTTTTATTAGCCTCACATTGAAAAGGAAGAGTATAATTCAAGGATATTGAACACACATGGGTTTATCCACTCCCTTTTATATAGATTGTATGGTTTTAAACTTCTTAGCCAACTGCCTACATATTTTGCCAATATTATTTGTCTCTGATCTGATTTGTTATAATATCATATATATAGATAGATTTCATTTCATACTGGAATGTATCAAATCTAAAAAACAGATTTTTTTTTTCTTGCTTATGGCTCCCACTAAATCTATTACACATGGTCCCTCACCAGGCTACATGGGTTACCTGGCCACTGTCTCCCATCTTTGGTTCCTGAAGTGGGTTACAAAACATCTAATAGGCTTGCATTAGTTCCTTCAACTGAGATAACTGTAGGGTTAGAAAACTTTGTGTCAGATGAAGTTCCTGACTGCATCTCTAAGGTATTTTAGAAAATTTTGAAGAAGTTAACTTCTTGATCATTTTAGGAAATCTTGGGGGAGTCTATTTTAATTAAAATTTTAAAAAATACATTGTAGTCATTCAAAAAATACATTGTAGTTCAATATGTACCAAGCACATCTATATCAAGTCTATAATTGCTTAAAATGTACCCAGGGTAGGACCCAACCTGTGAGGGATTTCATCAAGTGCCCATATTGTTGGGTCACATGTTTTGGGAATGTTTTACATTCAGACCAATTTGGGCAAAATATTTAGTATATCCCTCGATCACCTAGTATCTAAAATCACTTGTAATACTTTAATATCAATATTTGGAGTAATACCAGATGAGATAACATTATGCTCTAAAAATATGTTGCTCCTTGAACTCCTTGAACAAAGACTTTATCAGTTCATTTGGATGAATCCTTATCCATTCTCTATAACTCAGTGAGAAAATTATACTATATACTAGCTGTACCCCGTGGCTGCACCCACATAGTAATGAAACAGGACAAACTTTAAAAATCAATAGACATTGGCGTAACGTCAAACGTTACTCCTTAACAATCTGTAGATGACAATGTCTGTTGAACAAATAGGTATCGCTAGCTAAGTGGAGGCAAGGTGCACTCCAAGACGTAGACCAACTTGAACAGAGGCTGGCAAGTGAATGAGGAAGGCTCCACCCCTCGGCCCACAGCCACTCTGTTGGATTTGCATAAATACATCGGTACTGCAAGCAAACTATGGTACTTAGCGCAATGACAGAAGTTGCAAAATCAACGGGAAAATTCAAGCAAATTATAGAAAACAACCAGATCTAAATCTGTTAAGTAATTCTGTTGTGAAAAGCGGACAGACATAGACAGAACGCATGTCTCACGAAATTTTTAAAAACGTTTTTTAGCGAGCACCTATGGGCCAAGGATAACCTACATTCCAAATTTCAAGTCCCAAGTTCTCATGGTTCAGGAGATTTTAGAGTGAGTAAGTCAGTGGTATTTTGCTTTTATATATATAGATTACTGCTGACATAAAAGAACAAAAACAGAATGTACACTGCCGATGAATGCGGTAATGACAGTGTCAGAAACAGCGAGAACATTTTGGGGCACCAAATAGTTCGTCCCATTTATTGTATGGAGACAAAAATGTAAACCAAAGAAAACAAAAAAGATTCTCACAATCATTTGCCCCTTCAGCAGGATCATCAGAACAGCACAAAAGGCTTTGTCACTTCTAGCAGAGCTCCATCTAGCGGGTTACTTTGTCCAGTAAATGATGCCTCCTTCTGGAATACCCAGAGTTTGATTGACAGCTGGACCGGAAAGGGTGGGGTTAAGTATTTTCCTCTGGTAGCCTCTCAGCACTGTGGTGAAAGGAGGAGACAACATCATTAGCGGCAGCGTCCCCTCTCATCCTGGTGGGTTAATTAAATACCTCCACTGGGCCTGTGAGGAGGTCCTCCGATGCACATGTGTGACAACAAATAGTTGTAAAGCTCGCTTATACAGAATCAAAAAATAGGTAAAATACAAAAGGTTGCCTAAAAAGAGGGAACCCAAAAGAAACAAAACCAAAATATCCATCCATCCATTATCCAACCCATTATATCCTAACTACAGGGTCACGGGGATCTGCTGGAGCCAGTCCCAGCCAACACAGGGTGTAAGGCAGGAAACAAACCCCGGGCAGGGCGTCAGCCCACCGCAGGGCACACACACGCACCCACTAGGGACAATTTAGAATCGCCAATGCACCTAACCTGCATGTCTTTGGACTGTGGGAGGAAACCCATGCAGACACGGGGAGAACATGCAAACTCCACGCAGGGAGGACCCAGGAAGCGAACCCGGGTCTCCTGAGAGGCAGCAGCGCTACCCACTGCGCCACCGTGCTGCCCAAGCCAAAATATTAAATCCTAAAAATCAAATCCTTTAACAAGAGTAACTGTCCGAATAAAATCAAGAAAATCAAAAGAAGAACTTATGATATCAAAAGAGCAAAGTGTAATTCAAGAATTAGTGCAGAATAACAAAAGCAGTATAACTAATTATTTAGCAATGATATTGAGATGACACAGGCCTTAAATAGACTGAGAGTTGTGAAATAGCAGTAGTGTAAGGGGGCCCTACACCCTTAGGCTCAATATACAAAAATATAAACATCAATAACGCATATGTAGGTTGTGAAACCAAAGTCACAGACACACTTAAGAATAAAGATTCTCAACTTCTGCAATAAAGTATATTAATGCTGACTATTTGGAACCCTGTCTGATACACTGGTGTGGATGTTAATGCTGCCGCCATTACAACTCCATTGGTCACGGTTTCAAGCTTGTTATTGGCATTGGCTGTGTAGATTTTTAACATTCATCCTGTGAATGTACACATATGAATTGGTGACTTTAAATTGGCAGTCTCTCTCACACTGTTGTGTGTGAATCCTTACTCCACCACAAGTTATGTTTGAATATGTTGGATCTATGAAGGAATGTGTATGTGGAGGAAGTCATAGATATGACCATATTACCCTCTGCTTGGTAATGTACTAAAATACCAAGTAATTATACAAAGAATCTGGTTGTTTTTTAAATTTATGGCTAATCACTGTGACTGCACTCTTTACTGGCACGAACAATGAAAGTAAAGTTTCACTGAGTAGTAGTAATGGATCTCTGCGAATACATGTTGTGTTCAGTAACACCAAAATGACAAAAAAAGTCAAAATAAACAAAAGCCAGACCAGGGGGGTATTTTCCGTATGTCGCTTAAATCATCCGAGATCAGATGCCTCATCTTGGATGTGTTAATGCCAGTGAAACTCATCCGGGATAAGTCAGTTTTTCAAACGCAGCCGTGTAGTTGATTAGTCTAGCTGGATATAATCATCCAAGATGAATGCATGCACCTGCGCTGATTGAAAAGCCCATAAACAATGAGCCTAGAAAACATGATCAACAAGTCTTTAATAGGCTGCAACAAAACAACGAAAGAATGGGTGCATTTTTTCATACAAGTGGAGCAGGACCTTTTACTCGAAGGATATGAAGAATTTCAAGATTTAATATGCACAAGGGGTAACACTGCAAAAGCAGCCCAAACCAGAAAAGACGGCTGGCAAAAAGTGGCCGACAAATTAAATGTGAATGCAGTGTTTCATTTCCTATGTGTCAGATTATTATTTAATATGTCATAATTCCAGATCAAATGTGAGCACAAGGAGAACATGGGAACAGGTTAAAGTGAAGTGCAAGAAAAACTGGTAAATATTGGTATATAACTATTTAAAGAATTGTTGACATAAAGAATCATATATAATATAAAAAACATTAATTTTAAGCTAATAAGAAGGCAGACAAGTAAAAAAACAGGTGAAGGTCCACGCGGTCCAGACCTACCAACCCCTGCAGAAGAGTTGACTGTCCAGCAAAATGCCCATCGCCCTGTTTCTGAGGGCATTCCAGGGGGAAACTCCTCCTCAGAACCAGTGGCAGGATGCAGTGGTGACTTCATTTCGGGTAAAGAATGGTCATTGCATTTATTTGTCCTCAATGTGTGCCATAGGTACAGTGCATTTCGGAAACTATTCACAGCGCATCACTTTTTCCAATTTTGTTATGTTACAGCCTTATTCCAATGGATTAAATTCATTTTTTTCCTCAGAATTCTACACACAAAACCCCATAATGACAACGTGAAAAAGGTTTACTTGAGATTTTTGCAAATTTATTAAAAATAAAAAAATTGAGAAAGCATATGTACTTAAGTATTCACAGCCTTTGACATGAAGCTCAAAATTGAGCTCAGGTGCATCCTGTTTCCTCTGATCATCCGTGAGATGTTTCTGCAGCTTAATTGGAGTCCACTTGTGGTAAATTCAGTTGATTGGACTTGATTTGGAAAGGCACACACCTGTCTACATGAGGTCCCACAGTTGACAGTTCATGTCAGAGCACAAACCAAACATGAAGTCAAAGGAATTGTCTGTAGACCTCCGAGACAGGATTGTCTCGAGGCACAAATCTGGGGAAGTTTACAGAAAAATTTATGCTGCTTTGAAGGTCCCATTGAGCACAGTGGCCTCCATCATCCACTTAAGTGGAAGAAGTTCGAAACCACCAGAACTCTTCTTAGAGCTGGCCAGCCATCTAAACTGAGCGAGCGGGGGAGAAGGGCCTTAGTCAGGGAGGTGACAAGAACCCGATGGTCACTCTGTCAGAGGTCCTCTGTGGAGAGAGGAGAACCTTCCAGAAGGACAACCATCTCTGCAGCAATCCACCAGTCAGACTTGTATGGTAGAGTGGCCAGACGGAAGCCACTCCTTAGTAAAAGGCACATGGCAGCCCACCTGGAGTTTGCCAAAAGGCACCTGAAGGACTCTCAGACCATGAGAAACAAAATTCTCTGGTCTGATGAGACAAAGATTGAACTCTTTGGTGTGAATGCCAGACATCACGTTTGGAGGAAACCAGGCACCGCTCATCACCAGGCCAATACCATCCCTACAGTGAAGCATGGTGGTGGCAGCATCATGCTGTGGGGATGTGAATACTTTGTGGATGCACTGTATGTTCCATATAGCCCTAATTTTTTTTTTTTGTTGGGTCAATTGCAGGGAATGTCATATCTCTAGAACTTGTGTCTGACCAACGAGATATTGACGAAGGTCAAATATTTGATGAAGACACTGTGTCTGATTATTCATCAGGAGGTGATGTACATTTTCCAAATAATGTTTGATCAAACTCCACTCTGATCAGTCCCATGTGCCCCAATCACATTTGGAAATCCTGGGTAATGAGAATGTTAGGCTGTTTGTGAGATTCTTTATAGAACTGTGGGTGTTTATGTCTGTATACCTGCAATGGCATGAAACGTTTATTGTCTGCACACGCAGGTGTCCAGGAAACACTATGAAAACCCAAAGGAAATATTTCAGAGCCAAACAGACTTTACGCATTGCATGGCAAACTGCACTTTTAGACAGATTTTCCACATCGCCTACAGTATATAAAAAAGTGCCTTGTGCAAAAAACCTCAAAGCAATGCATACTGTCTCTATGGTTGTGAGAGCCCAACTTCGCCTAGTTTGACTTCGAATATAAGGTGCTAATAAATCTTTGAGGTACAATATTCCTCCTCGGCTAAAGCGGTATCTTTCAAAAAGAATTTCCTCCGGGAGCAATTAAGGATCTTGCCGATCGCATGAAACCCTCTCTATATGAATTTTTTCTTATAATTTGCGCACCAATATCAATTCGTTGCTCATTCATGAACAGTAATGCCATGACTGAATGAATTCCATGCACGGAAACTGATTAAGTGTGTGAGCTAATCCTTGTTTACATAGAACAAACCTGCTCTGAGCAGGTTTGAGGATTTGGATGTGCTGCTATGACAACACATCCAGCAAGAGTTTCGAAAAACCGACAGATCCAGGATCACGCCAAAATGTCAACAATTATATCTGGCTAAACGAGTAATCCATGTACGAAAAATACCCCACAGGACTCATGATGACTAGGTTCACAGCAACTGGCATTGCCTCCTTGAACCCAGACATTAATAGCCATGGCTCAAATCAACTGTGTCTAGAACAAAGTGCAGTGCAGATTCATCTTTAAAAAGACAAAAAACCCAACAAAACAAGTGCTTCTTCTTAGTAGAAGGTAAAATCAGTTAATATATAATCAATGTATAATCATTGGGAATAAAAAAACAATAATAAAACCCTTGGGAATGAAATCAGCTGCTTCTCTTACTGTCCTTTTCAGTCTCAGTGCCTCTTTAATTCTTGTCTGCCACTGTTCACCCATCAGGTCTGCTCAGTGGGAGCAGAGACACCAGAAAGCACGGTCAGCCCTTTAAAGTGGTTTGTGTCTAAGCCTTTTAAGTCGTTGACCACTGGGATGCCCAAACCTGGCTCCATCAACCCACCACCTTCACACTGGCATCTGTAGAATAATCACCTGAAGCTCTTTGGTAACTCCTGCTCCCTGGAGGCTCACTAAGAGCGATCCTACTCCATGAGCACCATACCTCTCACTCACCAAAGGGCCAACTTCTGAGTGCCAGGTCTCACGCCCATTGTACTGGCTTCATCGCCTGATTGTCCTTGCTCACTTCAAGTACAACTTTCATCTTTGATTTTCTTTCTTTCTTTCTCTTTCTTTATTTCTTTCTTTCTTCTTGGTCCTCTTTTTGGGTCTTTGTTTTCCTTTTCAAGTCTCTGTCTCTAACCTACTCAATCTCCTTTTATACTCTGTAGGTGCAGGAGCTTTGATTACGACCCCAGGTAAGCAACCAGTTTCCCTCTGCACTGAACATGCTATGGCCACATGATTTTGCTGCAACGTGAACCTGTATCCACAGAGCCCTGAGCCACAATGTTTTTTATTTAAAACAAACATGAACCCCAAATGTGCTTCACCATAGTATTCCACTAGGTCTGAAAAAAACTGAAATAAGAGCGTTTAGGGCCACCACAGGCCCAAAATAGGCATTTAAAGTTCAGCAACTTGAAAATACCCAAAAAATCCTTCATCAAGTAAAAATCAGCCTTGACCCTATTAACAAAAATTAAGCAAAGTTCTATTATATTTCACTAAAGAAGGAAAAAACAGGCAAGGAAGGGGAAAACAAAGCACAAAATAATCAAAAAGAATTTGCCCAACTAGACAACTCAAAGCAAAAACAACTAGAAAAATCCAAGATACCAACATGAATTATAGTCCACACTCAATGACTCCTTCAAACGTAGACCTCAGCCAGAAAAAAATAGGCTAATGATGGTACTTTAGCTGTGATGTCATGGTGCACCTACCTCATAAAGTTTCAACCACATAATATAAGGAATATAGTAACGAAACATACAATATATAAACAGTGCATACATACAGAATAATTAAAAAATACAATATTAACAAAAATAATAAAATTACATACAAAGACAAGTCAATAAAAAACATAAAATGTAAAATAATGATTGAAAAATAAAATGAAAAAATAATTGAAGAAAACATACCAGAGTCAGTGATTAAACCCTGACTGAAACATACAATAACATTACATTTTTTTAACCTGTCATCAGTTTGGGTGCTTAAGTACTTTAGTAAACAAAATGTAACAAAACTCAAGCAAACAATAACTTGGACATCCCTGGGCTTCACTTGCTGAAAGAGCATGGTTGTGAGTGATATCCTCCAGGAATCTTGTTCATTTCCTCCTGATAGCAACAGTACAAACAGAACTAGTTGTAGATAATCCACACACAGTGGTGCAGAGGTGTAGGTAAAAAGGGCTGGGCTGATAAAAACCCATAAAATCCAGACAGAACTTCAGTGATCACTTATGCAACTCCTAACGGTCTACACTGTAGGAGGGGGAAAGAAAAAGAACTTTTACCAGTTGACCAACTGATTTATATAACAACAAGACTCTTCTAAGCAGCTGATAACTGGCCATGTTAAATATGTTTTTCAGCCTAGAAAAAAGGCACAGTGAAACAGGAACTTTTTCATTTTTTTGTTTATAACATCAACACTGGTTAGTGACCTTGTGAAATAACAGCGTGGATTTTGGGTATCCACCATGAAAAACACTCATTTTCATACCAGATTTAACCTCAATAGTCAGTTTTGTTACACACACAAGAATCAAGAGAAGTGTACATGTGTAAAATAATACTTATTTCACATAAAGTCTCTACTCAAGCATAGTAGTATTGTTCACAAAAATATTAATAAAGAAAGCTGTTTTTTCCTTTCTAGGGGCTGCTTTTATTGGAGGCATCACAAGACCTCTTCAATGACACCAAAAGATAAAGAACATTAAAAGAGAAGTATGTATTTTTTGTTCACAATCAAAATACAGCATTGTTTTCATCTATGATCATTATGGCTACTGATTCTGACTGACCTGCAATGTCAAACCAGAATAATTTCAATATATCAATGGGCCTTCTTCTTCTACAGCCTAAAATGGGCTCCTAAGCATTATTCATATCCACACTTATTTATTATTTCTCATATGTAACCAGAAATGGCATTGTACCACCAATACCAAAGTCACTTCCAGTTTCAGGTGGATCCTATCTCTATAGCATTGTAGGCTAAACCTTAAATTTGAAATATTTTCTTGCATTTCTTTCAAAAATAAAAAATGAAAATAAACTATAGGGAATTAATAAAAAAATAATCATAATCCTGTGTGCTGTATGTTGTAAACCCTGCCTGTAACTAAGATGTTCCATAGGCAGCATTAAGTAGTCAGGCAGAACAGACAGGAGAGATGAAGTGGAGAGGCAAAGAAAGATTCACCAGGGGCAGTGGACCAAGAAGGATAAGACAACATTTTACTGACAATAGATTTGTAAATTAGGAGGATACTTAACATGTGGTCAAAAAAATCTTAAATAAAAGTTCAGTAATGATTACGTTTCTACCTTAGCAAGCATGATGATACAACTCATAAAGATATCTGCTGCAACTTCAGTGGTTAGCTAAAAAAATAAACACCAGCAAATTGCTAACAATTTCCTTAATCCATTTTAAGAACATAATTTATTACAAATAAATAAATAAACAAACAAACATTAACTTAATGCATGTCAACTTTTGTAAGAATGAAGTACTTTTGGATGATAAAAAAATATTATAATGAGGATTTCATTGTAATGGAATTAGAACAATGACTGATGAAGTAGAAAAAAAGTTTTATCTTTTTTAAAAGCGCGTGATTTGTAAATTGATGCCATTTGTTCTTCAGTGAATTATCAATGTTTTGTTCAAATTAAAAACTTTTACACACAATAAAAATATCATGATAAAAAAAATAACATAAAGGTTACATTTGAAAATAAGAATCTTTGGATACATACATTTTCAAACACAAAATTTAAAGACACATTCAAATGTGCAAAAAAAAAAAATGAAAAGATTATGGTGTGCAGTTATTTACAGGGTGAAATTTTGGTGAATTTATGAAACACGTTGGAAACAGATTGAGTAGCATAAACTCAAGGGAAGCTCAGAAGTCAGCTCTTTTGCTGAAGCCCGAGCCAAAAATGAATCCCCCATATGGTCGATGTTCTTAGCGATGTCATACCATGTCTTGTGGAACCTAGAAATAAAATACAGTGTAATGACCTCAGATTTTTGCAAAAGAGTCCAACTGTAGACCTCAGCAGCTCCATGATTTATGAGTTATGCTGAATAACCAATTGGATTGCATGTTTATGTTACTTAGTTTACTTGACGGACATCCTTATTTGAGTCACATAGCACTCCCACAACCCTGATCTTAACCAGGTGTATCACATAACATCACTGACATAAAATGTAAAGTGACAATCTCCTCAACAGAGTGGAGCATTAGAGATGCACAGCTAGACTATCAAGTATGGCCAGAAGAAATACGTGTGTTTTGCCGCTTAAAAAAAAAGACTTAGTTGTAAAGAATTTTTCAGATACAACAGACTTCATTTTATGAGGTCCTTTTCTAGTACTAGTCGTATAGGAGATTGGCTAGGACTAAATATACTGTATATATATAAATATATATATTGTATATATCCATACTAATAAAAGGCAAAGCCCTCACTGACTGACTGACTGACTGACTCACTCACTCACTGATTCATCACTAATTCTCCAACTTCCCGTGTAGGTAGAAGGCTGAAATTTGGCAGGCTCATTCCTTTCAGCTTACTTACAAAAGTTAAGCAGATTTCATTTCTAAATTCTACGTGTAGCGGTCATAACGGTTGACAACGTTCGCCATGTTGAACTTTCTTATTTATGGCCCCATCTTCATGAAATTTGGTAGGTGGCTTCCCTGCGCTAACCAAAACCGATGTACGTACTTATTTCAGTGGTATGATGCCAATGTCGGCCACCATATTGAAGTTTCCAATGTCACTAATTCTCCAACTTCCCGTGTAGGTAGAAGGCTGAAATTTGGCAGGCTCATTTCTTACAGCTTACTTACAAAAGTTAAGCAGGTTTCATTTCGAAATTCTACGCGTAACGGTCATAACGGTCAACAACGTCCGCCATGTTGAACTTCCTTATTCATGGCCCCATCTTCACAAAATTTGGTAGGCGGCTTCCCTGCGCTAACCGAAACCAGTGTACATACTTATTTCGGTGGTGTGACGCCACTGTCAGCCGCCATATTGAACTTTCCAACGTCACTAATTCTCCAATTTCCCGTGTAGGTAGAAGGCTGAAATTTGGCAGGCTCATTCCTTACAGCTTACTTACAAAAGTTAAGCAGGTTTCATTTCTAAATTCCACGCGTAGCGGTCATAACGGTTGACAATGTTCGCCATGTTAAACTTTCATATTTATGGCCTCATCTTCACGAAATTTGGTAGGCGGCTTTCCTGCGCTAACCGAAACCAATGTACGTACTTATTTCAGTGGTGTGACGCCACTCTCAGCCGCCATATTGAAGTTTCCAACGTCACTAATTCTCCAACTTCCCGTGTAGGTAGAAGACTGAAATTTGGTACTTATTTCGGTGGTATGATGCCACTGTCGGCTGCCATATTGAACTTTTCAACGGTCTTTGTTACTTATGGGCCAATCTTCAAGAAATTTGGTACACGGGTTCCCAACGCTAACTGAATCCTACTTATGTACATATATATGCCCATAGCCTGCAGCTCAGTCACCGTGTGAGGCAGTGTTGGGTCCCCCATCCCAACGCCTCCCACGTTGTTGGCTGCCTGCCTATATAAGGCCGTCTGTCGCTCCAGTCTCTACATTCCCTTCCTTGCTTCGCCATGGTATTCACGTCTCCCTGCTGATAACTACAGCCTTTTTATTTAATCCACGGCTTCTCCGCTGTTTTATTGTTCATTTATTACGATTATAGTTATTGTGTAGGTATTTTAGACTTACTTTACATTGTTCAGGTACCCATTTCCTTTATCATTCCAACTGTACCCCCATTAACATGTCTATCGAGATGATCACCATCGATCAAAGAACTGTCACTTACCGAGTGGTTTCCATGGCCGGAGATGGCACCTGCCTTTTCCATTCTCTTTGTTACATATTGCACGGCCATATCAGGCTCACTCCGGAGGAACATTGTGTCTTATGTATTGAATGAGTGGGACAGGTTCAAGGTGTGGACTGATGACGGTACAGGAGATAATTATACTACACAGGAGCACTAGAAGAGTGAAATGCTTAAGCCCTTCACCTATGCATCTGCATGTGAGTTGATGGCTGCCGCTGAATTGTTCGGTTGTCGCTTTCAAGTGTGCCGAAATGGCCAAATAGTTTACACCTTTGGACAACCGCCAATGCCTCTTAAACATCTTAGATTCACAGGTGACGATTTCAGTAGTGGACACTTTGATGTTTAGAAATGTTTAAACTCTCAAAAGTTGGATGTGAAGTTATCAATGCAACTGGTTATATACTTACAACGCTTGACAGATGCCGAATGTCTCTTCAAAACAAGTCTTACAAATACTGTCATAATTGAAACAAACCATGAAACTCAAACCGATTATGACAGTAGCAATCCAAGCTGTGAGATTTGAAACAAGACAACTGTTCACATGGCCAACTGTACGTTGCATGCTCAAGAGTAAGATCAGCGCACAGCTACAGCTTGGTCATATTACAACTAGGGGGCCGAACTGACAACGTGGCATACAAAGAGATCCTTAACAAATAATTATTGGTATATTTTCCCTCAGTTTAAAAAGGTTTAATTTTCTTCTTAATAAAAATTTTAAGGCAGTACTTCGCCGCTGCGAAGCGCGGGTATTTTGCTAGTATATATTGTGGTCGATAGGGGGTGCTCTCGCTCCCTTGAACCCCTGTCCATGACTCCAGATACCAGGTAAAAGTCCAATTGTTGACTTTATTTTGTTGCCACAGTGTACAAAGCACACCCTCCACCACAATACTCATATAATAACAAATACTACAATAATAAACACAATAAACCAATCCTCCAGCTCCCAGACGCGTTGCCACCCTTCCACCCAGCTCAGATCGCCGTCTGGGAGCTCCCACAGTCCTTTTATATTCCCTGACCCGGAAATGTTCTCAATCTCCAGTCCATGTGATCCTCAATCACTTCCGGGTCAGGTAAAAATTCTTTTCTTCACCCAGGAAGCCCGTCGTTCTTCCTATGGCGAACTTCCAGGTCATAGGGCACAAATGAGTCCTCGGTCCTTCCTGTAGCACCCTCTTGCGTGCCCTGAGGTATCCAGCAGGGCTGAGGATAAAAACTACAGCGTCCATGATTCCCTGCTGGTCTTCGGGGCACCTCCATACTGCAGGGAGGGCTCCATCTGGTGGCCTGGGGGTATTGGCCTGGATGACAAGCCGGCCACATCTCACTATATATATATATATATATATATATATATATATATATATATATATATATTAAATTGAGGATTTTGTTAAAACAGAGTCCGTTCTAATGGAATTAGACCTGTATCATGTATATGCTATGAATACTACAATTAATTCCATTATGTAAACAGAAAATCCAAATGAATCTCTTTGGTTTAGTTATTTTGACATAATCTTTAAAATTTTACTTTGTGTAATATTTATATTTTTGTAATCAATATTATTAATAAAATCAAAAGTGAATTAATATTCCAGAACAAGAAACCATTAAAATGTGAAAGACATCCAAAAGATAACACCTCACAAATAATTTTATTGTTTAAATTAGCGCTTACTTAAAAAAAAAAATTTAAACCCATATTTTAATACATTGGATTTAGCAGTTTTGAAAAGCACAAAAACTTTACTCAGGGCACCTTATCTGTAAACTGACCTGGGGTCCAAGTGTTGTGCAGTGCGAGAGATACTGTCCATGTAATCAGGCTTTTCTAAGATGCCACATTATACTGTATTTTGCAAATACAAGAACCAGTTGCTTTTGGACACAATACAGTTCCACTTAGGGCGCAATCTGGCATGCACATCTTCACTGGATTAATCAGTAGGGTCAGTCTTTTCTGCAGAAAGATAGAACATGTAATTTGAGTGTGAAAGAAGATTGTAAATAGTAAGAAATAACTCTTTACTTTTCCATGTATCATTTGCATGAGCTCTACTTACCTCTATTGCACTGCTGGCAGGCTTTTTTAATTGATTGTTGGATAATGAGTATGAAAGAGGAGTGTGAAAATAGCCCTCTAGCAAGATCTCAGTGACTGATAATTATGTGAAGTTAAAGAAGGATAAAGGAGGTGTCACAAGATGCTAGCTGGAAAGGCTTCATTTACTTATACAGACAAGAATATCTGGTGATTTGTTAAATATCAAAGTCTAATAATCAAGGAGTTAAATTCCATTTTTATTTGTGGAAAATCTTAGATATTCATTCTTTTTATTTATTGTTTCAGGTTCATACAGTATCTCTATATTATCTAAATTAATGACCACTATTAAAGGTCCACAGACTATCAAGCATGACATGCATTGTGCTTCCTGTTGTAAAACCATAACAATACTAAATGATGAGCTTTTATTGCATAGAATACCAAATATAACAGTAATCAGAGTAACCTAAAATTGAACCAAATTAAGCAAGATGCTTGACATAGAATACTTAATTTAGCAGAGTACTGAATTTTATATTATGTATGTGTTCATGAATTATTTGAGATTGTGAATTCAGCATGATACAGCTCTTAACTGAATTCATTATGAGACTGAATCCTGTAGTATATACTGTACTGTAGATGTTAACATTTTGATGTTCTGAATGTCATTCAATTGATCAATGTAATAAAAGCCATTAGATGCTAGATCTTTCAGTGCAATTCATTAAATGTCCTAATGAAGTAGGTGGGTTAAATCCTGAAGCTGTAGTGGGCATACCAGAAAGCAATTCATCTCACATGTATGAGCAAGACAGAGTGAGAAAGAGAGAGACAGACAGACTGTGGAGGCTTGGCAAAAGGCCAGCCTACTTCTTGGCTAATTGGAAAAAGCATATGGTTCCTAGCTAGGAAAGCTGGAACTCCATTGCTGTTTAAGGACGAAGACTGGAAGAAAGCCAGTTATTACCCTCCAGCTCATTAGATGACAGCAGACAGCCCTGGATGGGAGGAGTGGGCTTGTTTTACCCTTTGAAGCGAGTAGCCCTGAAGTTGCCTGACAATCCCTGCATTTTGAGGGGCACTGGGATCTGCTGGGTGAGAAATAGCCTAATGGCCCTGTAGGAAAAGTGTGCTACTTTTGACTTTGAAAGTAATTCAGGCTTTGGCTGTAAGTGACACCAAAATAGGGGATAAAATGCCATTGAGCCAGTGAGTCTCTGAACTCACTCTAGAGTGGAAATGTGGGGTTAATGCACACTGACAGGTGGAAAGAGGACGGAACAGAGAAGACTTTGGCGTGGTGTTTAAGAGGCAGACAACTGGACTCTGCCTTTTAGAGAGTGACAGATCTTGTTGAGAATGGTCAGATGAGTCTATACCAAGGGTTATTATAGTTTTGCCTTTTTATATTAGTTTTTATTTCTAAAGTTTTTCTGACCTTACTTGGAAATTCAGTTTAGTTTTAGTATTCCTTCATCGTGTATTTTTAGTTTTAATTTAGTTTTTATTCTATTTTATTTTTATATATGTTAGTTTCAGTTTTTTAAGTAATTATGGCATGGTTAACTCTTTTAGGGCGGATGTCGACTAAAGTGGACATCCAGGGATAGAGGGCGATAATCGCGTGGGATAAATACACAGACATTGATCCGTTGAGAGCCGATCTGGCTACTGGACTTCACAAGACGGCATGGCTTGCTGTTGGACACAACAGATCACCAGCTGCTGTACTTCAGGCTGCTCTCTCCTGATGCTGCTTTTCAGCTACTGTCAGACGAGACAAACAGGTAGGCAGAGAAATTTTTTGAATCGCGAGCTGCGTTTGCATCGCATTCTCATTTTTCAAAGTGTAAACCCACAACAAAAGACGAGATGAAGCGTGCTGTGGTATTACAAATAGAGATGGGACAGAACTGGTGATATAACTTCAGGGAGCATTGGTCCAAACGTGCTTTATCCCCTGGTGGCTTTGGACAGGTTATGCAGCATGGTGATAGGTACGTGCTGCTGCAAAGTTTTATTCACTTCTGTAATAAACAGAAGCAAATCCCATGGGGTGAGCCAGGCTATAATGCCATGCATAAAGTTCATAAAGTTTCAGAAGATGAAAAGAGGTGACAATATGGTTTTCATGTGGGCAGAAAACTTGGTGGCAGTGGAATGGCACGATGGCAAAAGGGTGACTTGTCTCTCTACAGTACACACTAACCATATATGTGAGAAAGTGCAGAAACAGACAATTGAAAAGTAGGCACCAAAGCAACACGTATTGTAAATAGTGCAATGTGGCAACGACTGAAATTGGCTGCTTTGAGCTAGATCAGAGTTTGCAGGACTTTGCTGTGTAAAATGTATGTGAGATGTATGTAAAATCATAGAGTATTCAGGCTCATACAACATACAAGACAGCAATATTTGTCAAAAGTAAATATTTTTTGTTCATTTGATATGTTAAACAATTGCTTTGTGTTCTTTTTTAAAAAATGTTAGTTTTTGGAAAAATATTCAGTCCTGGGAGATAAGAAAAAAAAAATGCCCTAAAAGAGTTAAAGAGCTACTATGAAGTTTAGTTTTTGTGTCACAATGAGACAGAACTGCACATTTAATGGGTTTGGATAAAATATGTATTTAATATAAATGGAAGCTTACTACACTACACAACACACTTTACTATTTGGGTTTGTTTTTTTTTTTGGTAAAAAACAAGCATAACCAAAACCAGGTAAAGAATATGAACAATTTTACACAATTTTTAAAATATTTTCTGTCATTTGTGCTGAACAAATCTGCACTGCCTTTTGGCACTTTTTTCCTTTTCCTTTTATTGAACAGAATGGGCCAATTTGTAATGAAATTTAGAAGAATTTTAAGGTGTGAGGATTTTTTACTCTAAATTAATATACCACACAACATATCCCACTCCAAGACAATGTGCTTATAATGAATACTGGACTTTGTTATTTTCTACCAGCCATATTGATCTCTGATTCCATCTCAATTTATAGACAAAATTTTGCCACCTGCAGGCATGAAAAGATATAAAACATTAGAAAACACAGTAGTGTGAAGGTTAAGGGCAGTGACACTTGAATAGTCCATAATAAGAACAGTAAACCCAGAATGAGCAAAGCAAGAGCAGGTAATAGGAGTATGGAAAGGCACAAAATGATAGAGACAGCATCTGAGATTAAGAACAATATATACATTATCTAAACATGTTTATCAGGGCAGGATCACTGGAAACCTAGAGCCTACCCAGCAGGTTTGAATGCAAGGCAGGAAAAATCCCTGGTATGCAATATGTATGATATGGCTAATGTTAAGAACAAAAAGAATATGATATTTCAACTATCTATTTTGAGAGAGAGAGAGAGAGAGAGAGAGAGAGAGAGAGAGAGAGAGAGAGAGAGAAACATTGAAACAAATGGGGATTTAATTCCTAAAGCATCCCTGCTGGATTTGAGCCAGACTGTGAGGCAATGCACTTTTGAACTTTTCTCTGTTTTCCTGTAAAGGGTAAACATTTTATCAATTCAAGAGGAGTTACTGACTTGCATGTATTGTGATGGGAACATTGACCTTTCAGCTACAAATAAAACTGACCATATTCAATTAAAAATCAATCCAGTCTGCCAACTGTTTACAAGATCCGCTAATTGCCCTGTGGATCCCATCCCAGAATCACTGAGTTCAAGGCTAGGAACTAACCCAGAAGCAAATGGATGGGAATATTCTAATATTTTCGAACCTGGGGTCGACAGGCATTTTGGAATTTTAGACCAGACTGGCCCAACATAATTGGGCAAACACTAACTGATTGGTAGTCGAAATGACCAGTCCATCTCTGTCGTGGAATCACACTATAAAACAATGTAATGTTATGAATGATGGAAGCTGAAATTTTAATTTTTTAGACTGGTTAAATGGCTTTAAAATTCCTGCAGTTGTAGTGTAGCTGAACAGATTTTTTTGAAAGGGAAACCATCTCCTGGTTAACTGAAGGTCAGACTACAAATGCTGCAAAGGCTGTGAAAACAAAAACAGAAAGGAAAACATTAAATGTACTGGGTTTAGACAGTGGATACTAGATATAGACAGCTGACAGACATCAGGGCAAAGTAGTGCACTGGCTGGGTCCCCTGTTTTAATAGTAAAACAGAAACATACTGTACATAGGCATCAGAAACGTTGTAGGTCCCTATTCTCCTGGGGCCCTCGGCCAGTGCCCATTGTACCTGTATGTTAAAATGACCCTGTGCCACTTGTACAATGTGTGTAAAAAGTCCAGTATTTTGTCGATTTGTGCTGTCTTGTCGAAATAAGCTACACATACAAATATTTACACGTTTAAAAGTGAAAACGTTGGAATGAACATAACATTTTTATGGTATTACTCACCATCAGCCAAATTTTTTTTCTAAGCTTGCACATATCAGTCGTGTTCGGCTTACAATCACAACAATGTTGGACAAGAAAAAACATTAAAATGGGAAAGGCATTGGATAGGTTTGCTTCTAACGGCTTAGATGACAAATAATAATTTTAGTAGGGTCTGAATATTTTTTTTTTCTTATTTAATAAACTTGACTAGAAAAATGTATACTGTGCATGCGCAGAAGCATATTTCGATAGGTTGCGTGGTTCAACAGAACACCGGCAATCAGAAGAAAGTAGTTCTGCAGCAACATTTTCTGAATTTATCACCCTGCACGGGATTGACAATTCATTGTACTGCTACGATACCTGTTAACAGTTGTGTCCGCGTGCACAGATTTCCCATGTTTACAGACCTGAGCATCCCAAACGAATAGAAACCCTCGCAAAGCGGATCTTGCTGCCATGTCGCACTTTCATACGCTTCCCCTGCGAAACAGCCGTTCAGAGACAATGGCCCCTTGTGGTTGATAGCGAGTACAATTAGGACTGATGTATAATAACCGTACGCCGCCAGACGTGAGCAGCTGTGCGCACTCTGGAAGGCGGGACTAGAGGATACGCGAGGGAACTCCAGGAGTGTTTACAAAGTAACTTTTACTTACGAGCTCAGCTCTCCATCCAAAGCAGTAATGCCGAACTGCGAGAGTGAGTTAAAGGGTCGTAGAAGCGGCGCTCAATTTGGACGGGAACGTGTGCGGCTGTGGATGAGGAGTCGCTGACGTGAACAGAAATTACCTAAAACAAGCCAAGCGAACTCGCCAAAGCAAAGATTCGCAGAAATGAGTAGAGATAAGTGGAGGAAGAGCCTCACCGTGAGGCTCTGCGTGTCCCTTTGTACGGTGCTCCTTGGCGTGCAGGTCTTCATGGAGTTCGGCCGGTCCCGGTTCCACTTTCTCAGCCGGCAACGCCACCACGAAGCCCCACTGGCTCAGGGGAGGGCCGGTTTTGCACCGCTTAATGCGCACACTAGGAGACAAGAGACGGGCGCAAAAAGTGACAAGAAGGAGCCCACTGTGCCAGCTGAGGAGGGCAAGGTGGGCGTCGAGCAGCAGAGGAAGGTAAGCGTCGCAGCAGCTAACACGGATTTTTTGTGTTTTAAGCGGGACAAACGGCTCTACTGAGCTATGACCCTCTCGTTTATTATTCTTTCTTTAAGTAAATTCTCTTTGTAAGCCCTGAGGTGGATTACAATAATTTTCTTTAATTGTTCTAAATGATTTGCATATTTTCCTTACTGTGTTCAGAATGTATTTTCTCTTTATTCTTTTCGTGCGGTATTGTTAGAACAGTTACTCGTTTCCTGAGTAAGCCGCTATGTCAAATGCAGCTGGATTGAAAATCAACCTTTTAAAAATCCCTTTGGAAAGGTATCACTCCAGCAGGACGTTATTTTAATAGTTTCAATAATTTTAATCGGGTAAGAAAATTACGTTTTTTAAAATTTGATGCTCTGTAGAATTGTTAGCGGCTTGTGCCATTGTGAATTAAGTATTGTCTGTCAACTTGTGTTCCAGTTTAAATAGGATTAATTGTACAAAAGCAATTGGCAGTTATGAAGCAAATTTTAGGACATTGACGTGAAGACCTAACAAGATATACATTTATTTTCCCTAATTGTTTTTTCTTTACCGTGAGAATCGAAACAGGACAATGCGTATTTTATACAGCTGCTGCTATTTCAAGTTCCATTCCAGTAGTGTACCAAACTTGCAGAATCATGAAATGAATAAAATTAAACCTGTCGTCGATATAGGAATGCGTAATACTGAGACGCTAGGTGGAGCTTGGAAACGACATGACATTAGGGGGAGAGAAGAAAGCACTATGAAAACCGAGGAATCAATTAAAACAAGAGCAAATGTATTACCACAACACCAGGTAAAGGCTATCGCACTCCCACAAAGCCTAGCTGAGCAGATTTTAAAGTTAATGTAAAGAACATTTCTGGAAGGCAAGGATGAGCAACTAAGTCTCGATTTAGTTGTAACTTTTTTTGGTTGATTGATTTTTAAAATGTATTTTCATTAGTATTTATTTAAATATGTTTGTTCTACTTCTTCCCCCATTGTGTCTGTAGATCTATATTCAACACGTTTTTTTTGTAAATATGCTGAATTCTCAAACAGGCAGTTATTAACTACTTTGTTTCTAGGACTGCCGAAGCACCACAACTTTAGATCTAGTCACTATTTAGTTTACGTGTTCTCCCCTTATTTGTGTAGTTTTTTGTATATATACTGTAGTTCTTTTGTATGTAAAAACTGTGTATGTTTGTTTAACTGGTGGCCCAGTATGAGTAAGGCTGGGGTATCTGCAATTACAGCCTGTGATAGACTGACCTCATGCTGGTTCTTGCCTTGTTTCTTTGGATAGGTTTTGTAACACTGCTCAGTTCAGAGTCGCATGCTTTGATTTTAGAAAGTTCATCCCATTAAATGTCCATTTCCTGCCACTTTAAATGGTTTCACATGGAAATTACTTTCTACATGTACATAGTTTACATCATCTTCTGTTTCTTTTGCTTGTTGACTCTTTATTGGAACTTCACAACTGAAATAAAGTGTTATCACTGTTCTTAGTGTTTTCTGTACTCTCTGCTGCTGAAGATTAATTAAGCTTTCCATCCATCCATCCATATTTCATGTAACCAAGCATTATTTCTATAACAGCCCAACTACTGTACTTATCATGTGTACTGTATATAAATATAATGTGAATATACATGTGTGAGTAAAATATAAATATTCAATATATCAAAAACAGCGAGTGCTTAAATAATGCAATTTAAACGACTAATCACAGTAATTGACTGATTATTCTTTACTGCCTGCTACACCAGTATTTAATGTTTGTGCTTGCAAAATCTTTTTCATTTGACAGCAGTAGAAATCCAACAATTCTGTCTCTATAGAGGTACAGTATACTTTGTGTTCTCAAACATATCATTCAGTCACACTTTTTTTCATAGCAGCTAGTTGATTGACAGCAGCCTGTCTGTAATTTAACAGATTATCTAAGTCACCATTGGCCTTTTTCATTAATGGTCTGTTGTCACCCACAGGGCAACCAGTGGCTGAATATGTTCTGGATGGTGACCTTTTGTGACATTGGAAACTGTTGTTCAAAATTGATTAATTCCTAAGCTTCTGGTAAATACTTCCCAAAAACACTCAAAGCCATTAGTCTTGCCTATTCTTCCCCCATACACAGACACTCACTGCCTATATACTTTAAATAGCATTGTATGTTCAATGTCTCCAGTTTAGATGACTTTACTAGTTATGTGGTAAGCAGAGTTTTACCTGACAAAGTGGACTCAACACATGTCTATGAGCTATTCAATCACATGAAATAATCAGCACAGCTAACCTAAAAATTCAGTTCATCTTTCATAAAACAGTTTAACTACAATGGATTCTCTGCTTACATGTTTTCTTTACTAGTAAATGTTAACACAGAGTACTTTTATGTACTTTATAGTTTTACTACTATAGTGTGTGTATTTATATGGTATTTTGGATTTTGAGCAAGCTACTCCGTTGCAGTTGGTGTGAACTCTAAGATTTTATTAAATATTAATTTTCATCTTTCCTTTTACTGTATACTCTAATATCAATTATTAGAATCTTGGTGCTTGGGTGGATAAGAGCCTGTCTGGCAGTATTTAATATATGTTAGGAACTAATCACACACAGTGGGCCAATTGAGAGTCACTAGTTATCTTGATATAGATGTGTGCAAGCATCAAACTAGATTGTGACTTTAAAGCCATTTCGGAGAGGTTTGAGGCAGCAGAGCTACCCACTTTTTCACTTCGTCACCCAATATAAAGCTTTTAATCATTAAAATGTTTTAGCACAGGCATTTATTTAAATCATTTATTGGCAGTAACAAGTTCCTGTCAAAAAGTCATGCTTGTGCTGTTCAGGTAAACAGTGAAAATGAGATATTTTAAAAGGAAAGCAATTTAGATTCTCCCTTTTGTGCTGAAGACATATTGTCTGTTAGATAAGTTTGAGTAAGTGTTTTAGCAGTGCGACATGTGAGCTGTGAAGATTATTTGTTTCAACTAGAGACTTAACAGGATGGCTGACACATACAGCCTGTTTTAACAGCAGAATTCCTATACCAGCTCAACAGCATCATGCTAATGTTTGCATTCTAGAGGGATGCTCACAGACAGCAAGCTGAAATGTTTGTCTTGTTTAGTATTTTTCTTAAACAAAGTCACTAACACAGGCATGGTAAGATAAAATCAATTTGTCTCCTGTTTCCTATCTTAAAAAACTATGTCATTGACTGTTCAGATGTTAAATAGATCATAGACAAGGTAAAATATTACCTTTTGTGAAACATTGTTTTTGGAAATTGTTTACATTTATGTTATTGTAACAATGCGTATTTACACAAGTTAATGAATTAAAATAATGGAAAAAAATGTATAATTTGCAGTTTAAAATTGTAATTTACTATTTCTCCTTTGCAGGAAAAATTGGTGCCTTTAAAGAAAAACGTATTGATAGGACATTTTGGATAGCAATTTATCAATGTAAGCTATTTTGATGATGACATCTTTCAAATTCGGGAAAAGATTAAGGAAAGTTTTTTGTTGACTTTTTTTTTGGGGGGGGAACATGTTCAATATGAATAGCAAGAGTTTTGTACATTGTACACTGTTTCACTGCTGTGTAAAAACACAGAAACGGCTGATATGTTGAAATTTAAGTACTCTTTCCATATGCTTGGATCAAAAACTTTTATATTACAAAAGTATTAAAGGAATATTCCACCCAAAGATGACATTTTTTATTCTTTTTATTACCCCATGTTGTTTGTAGTTATGGCAGAGAAAATCGTTAATCTCATGTTTTTATAGAGAATGAAACTCTTGCTGAACAACAGCAAATAATACTAAAATATCCATGAAACACAAACCACTTGTGTTTTATTATAATGGTCTGTCACCTGGCAGCACCTCCTTCAAAGGTTTTTCATGATATTGTAAATATATACCTTTTGTGTATTACAGTATATCTATTTTTTGCTCAATTTCCATAACTTAAAGCCAGAAACAATTTTTTTAAATTTTTTTTATTTTCTTTACATTTTTGGTTCAGCTTTCCTTATAGACATTGCACAGAGTAAATTTTATAGCTATAGCCATGTCACATTACTTAACTTATCCAATGATTTTCAGTTGCAGGCTTTATTTACATAATCTTAGTGAGATAAAGGCAGTCAACTTGTGGTACACTCCACTGATCACTGGTTGTGTAGTCTGACATACCCAGCAACTCAACAAAAAGGATTGATTTTGTCTTAAGTCAGGGGTGGGATGTGTTTGTGCGAGAGCTAACAATCAATGAGCACTCACCTGGAAGTACAATACATGTAAATTCAGATACAAGGAATAAGAGACTCGTCTGTCTGATGATGTGTGTTTTGAGTGCCATGACATAGTGGAAAAGAAGAAAAATGGGTCAGAGATTGTACTTGAATTTTCCATACTTGTAAAGCCTTTGCATGGCTCCATTAAACAATTCCTTATTGGAAAACTCGTGAAACTTTGCTGTAGTCCTGTAATCTGACATAATTAAGCAACAATATCAGTAATGCTGTCAAAAAGTTTGACATCACCTCTGATTAGAAGTTATGGAATGTGACATCAGCTTGTCATCTGGTTTTTCCATCAGCATCAGCACAACACCACAGTTCACACTTTGCACTCTTACTAATGATGTTTCCTCAGTCCTGCCTACTGTTGAACTTCCTCTTCTAGAATTCTCTAGTACTCCCTAGTCTTTATCCAATCCAGTTTTATGTAATACTTCAGTATTTAAGCTCTTAATTTTATTATAACATTTTTTTGTTATATCCATTGAATGCCAATTTATGTCTTGCTCATTAAAAGGCCACCTTCCAAGTATTCATTACCATCTACCATTTAAACATTACTGCATTATTTATAATAGGTTATGTTTCATAGTCCCTTTACCATGCTTTACCACACTCGCTCATACTTTTTGAGTCACTCAAAGCCTCATTAATGTACATAGATCAAAGATTGGTCTTTTATTTTATTCCATCATTTGACAGTGTGCACGCTTTGCTATCCTTCTCTTGTGTATTTATGTTTTGCCATTCTCCATGTGCTCTTATATTTAAGGTTCACTTACAAAAGCGCGATAGACATATGCTCCCCGTCAAAACCGTGTCGGACAAATGAGCGCCGATAAACCCGCTAACTGGTTTTCGACAAATGCGCACTGACAAAATCGCTACGACAAAATCGCGAGAGAGGCCAAGAGAGTGGGACGCTCTTGATGCAATTCTTCCTACATATGCAGGGCGTGATCTTAAGGACTATCTGCGTGCCGTGCTGATGGCATGCCACGTCTCATAATTTGACTTCTAAAATAAACATTATTATATATGCTTTAAACTAGTAATTCATATTTAATGAAACTTTCACGATTTTGTCGGCGTGATTTTGACAGCACGTTTTAATTGGCGCTATTTTGTCGGTGCGCGTATGTCTATCGCGCAAATGTCGGGTCACAATATTTGTTTCTTTTAGCTACAGTATTTGTTGCTATATTATTTCATGTGAGTAGTCATTTACCTGACATTTTTGGACAAGCTGATGGGGGTGACATTGAGGGTGCCTAAGGGAAAGGTGCTTGTAATGGGTGTTGACTTAAATGGGCACATTGGAGCCTTTGGAGATGGTTATGAGGGAGTTCCTGGAAGCTTTAGCTTCAATAGAAGGAATGTTGAGAGGGAGAAGATTGTGAATTTGATGATTTAATGAATAGATATGTGCAACAACATTTAAAAAAAATGGAAAACAGGATGATGACATATAAGGTGTAAGTAGTATGGTTGGCTACTGCAAAGTAACGTTTATCAAAGAAATGCTGAAATCGTGAAGGTGATCCCTGGAGGAGGTTGTGTATTGCAACACCACTTGGTTGTAAGATATCTTTTTATAATAAAGTATACTACTACTATGTCACAAGTTCTGAATGTCTGGAGATTAAAGGGAATATGGTGTTAAATTTTAATTCACAGAAGAGACAGAATTTTCAGGAGTGACTGGTAAGTATGAAGCAATGGAGAATGTCTGGTTGAAAGCATCAGAAGTCTGCAGTTTGGACAATAACCAAAACACAAGGAAACATGATGGTGGAATATTGAAGTAGACATGGCTATGAGGAATTGTAGAGGTGCTATAAGGAGTGTTACAAAAGAAAGGCAGAAAGTGAAGGGACTATCTGTAAGGAAGCAAAGCAAAATATTTGATCAACATTTAGGAAGATGCAAGAAGCTAAAAGACATGAATTTCCAACCTGCAGAATGAGTAAGGAAATGAAAATATGTTTAGGATTGAAAAGAAGACAGGATGTAATAGGTGTGAATTGCTTGAAAAATGCTGAAAGAAACATTGTGATTGATGGGTTTAAGGATTTTCATGTTAAAGTATGAAAAAGTTGCTACGTGTTTTGCATTTGTGTGAAAATAGAACGACAAAGCTGTAAAAGAGGAGGACTCCAAAGCACTGAAAAGATAAAGAAAGGTAAAGCAGCTGACCCAACTGGAGTAGTTTTGGAAATGTTGAAGGCAACAGGAAGTCTTGGAGTAAAAGGCACATGTTAAAGAAGCAGTGTGAGGAATAGTATGCTCTGTTGAGAGTAAGACAGCTTATAAAATCGGAACACGAAACAAAGCAAGAAAGATCAGAGGGGTGTGAGGAGCGTCACAGAGTGAGAGGAAGTTGAAGACCAGTTTAAGAGAGACTTTGTGTCACAATGGTAGATATAGTGCTAAGGAAAAACAGATTAAGGTGGTTTGGGAATGTGGAGAAAAGGCAGAGCAGATTTGAGTAAATGGGTGCCCCATATTAGAGGTGGAGGGGATAAGATAAGAGAGACGTCAAAGAAGATATGGTTGGTGTTGGAATCTGATGATCTGAAAAGAATGTGTCTCAACCAAAGGATGTCCACAACCACGAAAAGTGGAAGTAAAGGGTCTGGGAGGTAACTGGTTAATTTTTGTGAACTTGGAAAATGGGCTTTGATATTGATAGGTTTTCCACTGGGTACTATGATCTTCTTCTCACATCTTTAGACATGTGTGTTTTAGTTTAGATGTCATTTCCCTGTTGTCCTGGCTGGTGTATTTGAATGTGGGTGTATGTTAATTGTCCCACAATGACCTTCCACCCTGTCCAGGGCTGCTACCTGTCTTTTCCAGTGTGGGCAGAATAGTTCATGACCACCACCATCATGATATGTTCTGCTAAAGATTTAACATCATGCCAGTATTATTTTTTTCTTCTTTGAATTGCAAGGTATGTTGTTGCCCATGTGAAATAATTTGGACGTGAGTATCAGTAGGCTTTGTGCCCTAGGAACCAAGTTACCTGAACTTTTCTATTACATTTGTGTAATTATTTGCCACTCTAATGTTGATCTTTCGTATCATAAAGCAGATTATTATGATAGCAACTGATGAGAAGAATTCATAATTAATTGCAGAATTGCGGTATTTGAGGGTCTCTCTATAGGGTGGTCCAGATCTAATTATGCAACTTTTAATGTAATGCAGGAAAACAATATAAATCAAAATAATTGCTATTCGACCGACAACCATCTCCCCGCTATTTTGGAATGCAGGGCAGGTGCTGCTGTCTATTGGCAACAAAAATAATTTTTTGTGAATTCTCTATGTAATAAACTTAAGTTATAGCGTAGTGAAAATTGCATAATTAGATCTGGACCACACTGTAAAGTGCCTCTTTCTCTTGCATGATTCTGCTCAAAAACTAATCAGTACATCACCGTTTTATAACAGGCTTAAGTTTCGAGTTTGATATTTTTTCCGTCCATCCGTTTTGGCTCTAGACCATCCTTGAGAAACTGTGACACACACACAGACAGACACACACACGTCATCGAGATATCAATGTTTTCGGTATCAGGGGACTCTAATATGTTGAGATTCGTTGAAAACCGTAGATTGAAATTTTTGACTAATCTAAAGCTTTGTCTTCCCTCCATAGATGATAGGTTATCGGGATGGAGGGATGGCATATAGCAAAAAGTATAATGTATGGCAAGAAAAGTCACAACAGATTATGTACCATACTCCCCTGTGACGTCTAGTACCCAGTGCTGGCACAGGTATAATCCATAGTAGCTGGATGACAGGAAGAATAATTTAATTGATTTGCAGTTTATATTCTTAATTCTTATCTAAGTAAAAGCAGAGTTGCAGTAGTTTAAATATGTTGCATAATCAGAAAAGGATGTTATAAATACTGTAACAGTTTAAGATGGAAAAATAATATGTAATGTATTTTCTCTTGTAATAATCATCTGCTCCTTAATCTTGCAGGCGCCATTTAAATATGGAAGATGTTTGACTTTTCAACGAGTGTTACAGAGCATCTGACTGGTTTTGGACTATAGCAATTAGAGATTCATTACTATAAATGGCACATGACAGAGCAGCAGTGATTAATACAACTCTGAAATATTGTAGGACATGCTCTAGCACCTCCCATGACCCTGGTCTGGATTAAGCAAGATAGAAAATTAAATTAAGGGAATTAAAATGAAAAAAACTATAATTTTACTAAAGAGGAATGCTAATATTAGGGAAAATGTTTTTAAAGTCCATTGCTGGAGCACACAAACGCTGTGCCAATTTACTGTTTTCAGTTAACCTGATTTTATACATTTTTTGCTAGGGTGGGGGGAAAAAAGCTACAGTATATGAATGTAAAAGTTTAAAGAAAAAATTCAACAGAGGCAATAAAAGTAAATGGGGGGTATATAATATGTTTACTAATAAAACATTTGCACTTAATTTTTGAAATATATACCGATCTTTCTCAACATTAAAACTATCTATCTAATATTGTGCTGCCAAAGCATCTCTGACCTGTTGAGGCATGAACTACACAAAACCTCTGAAGGTGTCCTTTGGTATCTGACACAGATACTTTAACAGTAAACCCTTTCAGTTTTGTAAATTGCAAGGTGAGACCTCCATGGATTAGGCTTGCACTTGGCCATCCATATGATCTAAAAGAAAACATGATTCACCGGACCAGGCCTCTTTCTCACATACTCAAAAGTGGCACTTTCAGCGGTTGACAGGGGTCAGCACGGGCACTCTGATCGATCTGCCTCCGCTTCATACGCAAAAAGCTACAATGTGCTGTGTGCTCTGACATCTTTCACTCATGGTCTTAAGTTTTTCAGTAATTTAGGTTACAGTAGGTCTTCTATGGGATCGGACCAGATGGGCTATCCTTTGTTGCCCATGTGCATCTGTAAGCATACATAAAGAAGGCAGAAAAAGTTTTGGGAAACCGCCCCCTATATTGTACAATGTACAAAGCAAAATACATACCACTTTTAGTAAATGGCTCCAGAACAGCATCTGGTTATGTGTCCAAAACTGTATACGTGTGTGGCAGCATCATTGAGCCTTGGGCTCTCATGACTCTCTTGTTCACTGGTTATCCTTCTTTGGACCACTTTTGGTAGGGTTCAACCACTGCATATAAGGAGAACCATATAAGACCTAGTGTTTTAGAGATTTCCCTGACCCATTTGTCTCACCATCACATTTGGCCCTTGTCAAAATTTCTCTAAATCCTTTCACTTACCCATTTTTCTTGCTTCCAACACAATGACCTTAAAGAATGGACTGTTCACTTGCTGCCTAATACTGTATACAGTATACCCCCAAAATTTGCAGGGGTTACGTTCCTAGAGCACCCGCAAACTGTGGAAAAACTGCAAATTTTGGATGTGGTTAAAAACATGCCTATTTTCATAGTTTTAACCCTAAATATGCCCCCAAAATACTTTAATTTAATTTCAAACTCAGCTTAATACATTACCTAAAAATAATGTAAAGGTAAACCTGTATACTGTACTGCTGTGTCTCCCACAGTACTAGAATGTAAAACACTGTATCAATGTAACTGCTATATGTACTGTAATTAATGCAAGCGCGTTTTCATTGCCAGAAGCCTTAGACGGTGCAGCTCATTTTGGTGGCATCTTGGGGCTTTAACCATTAAACTTTAACCATTTACTTTGGGGTTAATGCATCCCTGGACGCCAAATACTTTTTTGGTACACTTTGAGTAAACGTCACAATTAACAAAACAGTGAAATTTTAATGGAACACATTTTTTTTCATGCAAAGAGCATCACAATTACTGCAACACTGATCATTTTACACACTGCTAATGAACTGTAAAAACTATTTAAAAAAAAAAAAACTACTGGAACAACATGTACAAAGAGCAGCTGACGCCATCGATGTAAATCACTGAGCCAACTGCGCTTAAACTGGCTGCATGCAAGCAGACAGAGGTAAGCACAGATGCTTGCAGGCTAGTCTTAGTGCAATTTAAACTTCATTGAAACACTTCAAACAAACATATCTCCTGCAGTTAGTTATCGATTAAACAATAGACAAACATTATAGAGGAGCACACACATCCCTGCAGAGAATGTCTGTGGGAGGAGAGAGAGAAACAAAGCAATCAGCCAAAAAGGACACTTGCTGCTCAGGCTTTTAAGTATGCGTAGCGTTGCGTGAGAAGCCACAATCGAGAAGATGGTGATTTATTTATTTTTATGGTGAAGACTCTAAGGATGACCCCAGCCATGAGAGACAAAAATAAAGCAAACCGGTAATCAAACAGCAAATAAAGAATGTAATGAAAACAAAAACGATTACACATTAAACACAACAAAGCACAAACAAAACACACAGTAAATCTTGAAAAACCGCAACGGATGAAATGTAATCATGAAAATAGATAGTCCAGAGATCCGCATGTTGAATAGGAATGTATAGATAGTCCTACCGGTAGTTCCTGAAATGGTGAAGACGGGTGGACGGGTTCAGTCCTCATGTACATAGGCAGACGGCAGACAATCCAGACGCACGAAACGATCCAGAACAAAATTAATAAGTACAGGTAACCCAACAGAAGGCAGAGAGACAGGAACTTGAAACACAAATTATAAAAACTTTCTTTTTTTTTTTTGCTTTTGGTCACCGGCCTCCTATTTAAAAGCTGTGCCACTGCAGGGACTGCTGGAAGTTTCAAATTCTATTGGCTACTTTCACCATCCCAAGTCACGGTTTTCTCTACAGCTGCTTCCTGTTCTCTCTACAGTACAGTATTGCCACGAAAAAAGCCATAAAAATTGTGGAGGATATTTGCGGTTTCCGCTAAAAATTATTAGTTAGGTTCTAAGGAAAAATCTGCGAATGACTGAGGCCGTGAACTCTGAACCGCGACTTCGCAGGGGTCTACTGTATATCCCACTGCTTCACAGGTGCCATTGTAAAGAGATAATCAATTTTACTTACTTCACCTGTCGGAGATTTTCATTTTGTGGGGCCAGCTGCATATCAAGCTGCCTTAATGTGCAGTTCTCATATTTCAAGGTAATTGCTGAAAGACTATAAATCTGTGTCTGCTTCTTCAAGAATAAAGTGTGCACTTAAAACGAACTGTTTAAAAATGTAATTTGTGCAACTCGGAAACTAAAATGTGGAGAGTATAAGTTAAATAGGTAGCCAAAAAAGAGAATAAAACCTTTTACATTTAAAATGAACCAAGAATAATGAATTCAAATGAATACATTTTAAAAAAACAGAAGCATCAAAAACATAGACTACCAAAATACGAAGAAAATAATATATAATGGAAAGAAATATTAACTGAAAAACAGCAATAAAAATATATACATAGCTATAAGGGAAAAGTATGTCGGAACAAGTAAAGGATTGCTTGAACACAGTATTAATAGGAAATAACACACAAAAATAAGACATAAAAAATGCAAATTCTAAATAGACTGCGAATTGGTTGGGACTTTCCTAGAGTTGCAGCAGTATGTAGTCATTAAAATTGCTGGTCTAAATCAGTCAGCCTGGGTTCATCTATACTGATAAAAGGCAAAGCCCTCACTGAATCACTCACTCACTGACTCATCACTAATTCTCCAACTTCCCGTGTGGGTGGAAGGCTGAAATTTGGCAGGCTCATTCCTTACAGCTTACTTACAAAAGTTGGGCAGGTTTCATTTCGAAATTCTACGCGTAATGGTCATAACTGGAAGCTATTTTTCTCCATATACTGTAATGGAGTTGAGCTCGATGGCTGCGGGGGGCGGAGTTTCGTGTGACATCATCACGCCTCCCACGTAATCACGTGAACTGACTGTCAACGCAGTATGTAGAAAACAAGGAAGAGTTCCAAAAAGCGCTGAAGAAAACATGCAGTATATAATTGAGAAGGCAGCGAAACAATAAGAAGCGAGCGAGTGACATATACAACCATATTCATGAGTGCTGCTACTTCAGAAACAAAAAGGTGTAAACCTAAACTTTAAATTAAGTTCATAGACAGGCTGCCGCTGGCGTTTGTCATGCCCACGCCTAATGCGGGATACAAGTTTAATGAGAGGACGCAAGATATAAACGAGAGTTTTGATCACTTTGTAACTAAGTTAAAAGTGCAGGTGAAGGGCTGTGCTTATGCAAATTCCGAGAGACTGTGTTTGTGGGGGATTGACAGTTAAGGCGGTTGGGGGAGTCACGTCATCATCTCCCCTCCCATTCACCTCATTTCGCTCTGAGCTGAGCTCCGCAGCTAACGCAGTCTTGCAGAACCAACTTTGTGACGCTGCCACCACATACTCACAGAAAAATCCACAAAGTAATACACACGCTGTCTCTAGAGTTTCCCACACTCTGAATCCTCCAGGTACTACTTACAAAAGGTTACATTGACAATCATGTTACGTTATTTTTAAAATGTTTCCTTTTCTTAGCACAAGCACAACTGAGAAGCCTCGATGCATGTGCTCCATAACGCGTTAAAAAATAACTCATTTAATCACACTTTGCATTCCAAGCAAAGGGGAACTTCTGTCAATGCATGATTTCCTGGTACACCGATTACATTGATGCACACATCAGAGCTACAAAAATGTAAGATTCGGAAGAAAGCGCGTTGCTACGACTAATTGGAGGAAAATTTCATTTCAAAAGACTACCCGACGGAAGCCTTGATAAAAGCGTGGTTTTGTGCAAACTGTGGAAAAAGGAGTTTGCATAACACCGAGGCACTTCAACCTTACGGTACCATCTAAATGCAAAACATGTTACAGCGAACACAGAAACTGTGTATGCTGTTAGCACTAGCAGTATGAGTTTGAGTACCAACAAAAGGTGTCGGCAGCCCAAAACTGATGAAATGACTGGCTTCAGGACCAAAATTAGTAAGTCAACATCGGTCAAACTTACAAATTCTCTCGCAAAATGGATTGCTTTGGACTGTAGACCACTAACAGTGGTGGAAGATAGGGGGTTAGAAAATGTGCTACACTTAGCGTCAGGTGATCCAACTTTTCAACTGCAGTGCCGAGAAACTATTTGAAGTAAAATTCAACAGTTTTATGACACTGAAAAGCAAGCAAAATTAGATGCATTACAGAAAGCGGACTTTGTGGCTCTTATTGGGGATCATTGGACTTCCGTGACCGTTAGTAATTTTAATTACTATCTAATTACAAAATGTTCAATGATCACACTGTTTTAGCCTAATGTACAAAATAATTTTGGCTAAGGTTACTCAGAGTTTAAAGGTGAAGCTGGTCAAATTAACTTAAGTTTCTGCCTTATTTTTTTAAGATGAAAAACTGCATTTTATGTTAAAATTTTTCTTATTATTTAAAGACAATACCATTCTGAACATGTACTTAAAGTACTTAGAATACCACTTTATTTTTAAGTCTGCCCAATTTTAGCCACGGATGATGATTCTGATTTGAATTGAAATGCAGTTTAAATGCATTTTTTTTCCAGAAATTAAAAGAGCTTGAGTTTACAATATTCATGTCCATGTCTATTATTTGATTCTGTCGCCCACTAAAACCCTTTTAAATCAAAAAAAACATTTGCGCTTTGGGGCAAATTTACGTGTGCGATTACATGCGATGAATCAAGATTAATTAATTACAAAGCCTCTAGTTAATTAGATTAATTTTTTTAATCGAGTCCCACCCCTAATATATATATGTGGATATGTATATATATGTGTATATATGTACATATGTATATGCATATATATGTATATATACTGTATATATGTGTATATGTATATATATCTGTTTTTGTGTGTGTGTGTGTGTGTGTATGTATATATATATATATATATATATATATATATATATATATATATATATATGGTATGTAAAAACTTTTGCCCCTTCCTGGTTTCTTATTCTTTTGCATGTTTGTCACACAAAATGTTTCTGATCATCAAACACATTTAACCATTAGTCAAATATAACACAAGTAAACACAAAATGCAGTTTTTAAATGATGGTTTTTATTATTTAGGGGAAAAAAATCCAAACCTACATGGCCCTGTGTGAAAAGTAATTGCCCCTGAACCTAATAACTGGTTGGGCCACCCTTAGCAGCAATAACTGCAATCAAGCGTTTGTGATAACTTGCAATGAGTCTTTTACAGTGCTCTGGAAGAATTTTGGCCCACTCATCTTTGCAGAATTGTTGTAATTCAGCTTTATTTGAGGGTTTTCTAGCATGAACCACCTTTTTAAGGTCATGCCATAGCATCTCAATTGGATTCAGGTCAGGACTTTGACTAGGCTACTCCAAAGTCTTCATTTTGTTTTTCTTCAGCCATTCAGAGGTGGATTTGCTGGTGTGTTTTGGGTCATTGTCCTGTTGCAGCACCCAAGATCGCTTCAGCTTGAGTTGACGAACAGATGGCGGACATTCTCCTTCAGGATTTTTGGTAGACAGTAGAATTCATGGTTCCATCTATCACAGCAAGCCTTCCAGGTCCTGAAGCAGCAAAACAACCCCAGACCATCACACTACCACCACCATATTTTACTGTTGGTATAATGTTCTTTTTCTGAAATGCTGTGTTCCTTTTACGCCAGATGTAACGGGACATTTGCCTTCCAAAAAGTTCAACGTTTGTCTCATCAGTCCACAAGGTATTTTCCCAAAAGTCTTGGCAATCATTGAGATGTTTCTTAGCAAAATTGAGACAAGCCCTAATGTTCTTTTGCTTAACAGTGGTTTGCGTCTTGGAAATCTGCCATGCAGGCCGTTTTGCCCAGTCTCTTTCTTATGGTGGAGTTGTGAACACTGACCTTAATTGAGGCAAGTGAGGCCTGCAGTTCTTTAGACGTTGTCCTGGGGTCTTTTGTGACCTCTCGGATGAGTCGTCTCTGCGCTCTTGGGGTAATTTTGGTCCACCGGCCACTCCTGGGAAGGTTCACCACTGTTCCATGTTTTTGCCATTTGTGGATAATGGCTCTCACTGTGGTTTGCTGGAGTCCCAAAGCTTTAGAAATGGCTTTATAACTTTTACCAGACTGATAGATCTCAATTACTTCTGTTCTCATTTGTTCCTGAATTTCTTTGGATCTTGGCATGATGTCTGGCTTTTGAGGTGCTTTTGGTCTACTTCTCTGTGTCAGGCAGCTCCTATTTAAGTGATTTCTTGATAGAAACAGGTGTGGCAGTAATCAGGCCTAAGGGTGGCTACGGAAATTGAACTCAGATGTGATACACCACAGTTAGGTTATTTTTGAACAAGGGGGCAATTACTTTTTCACACAGGGCCATGTAGGTTTGGATTTTTTCTCCCTAAATAATAAAACCATCATTTAAAAACTGCATTTTGTGTTTACTTGTGTTATATTTGACTAATGGTTAAATGTGTTTGACGATCAGAAACATTTTGTGTGACAAATATGCAAAAGAATAAGAAATCAGGAAGGGGGCAAATAGTTTTTCACACCACTATTATATATTATATATATATATATATAACATAACACTCATGACAAAGCAATTACATTGTCAGTCATGTTACGTTATTATTAAAATGTTTCCTTTTCTTTTTCATTACTTCTTTAACACAATACTTCTCCACTGCGAAGCGCGGGTATTTTGCTAGTCTTCCAATATGTGAAACTGCTTCTGAAATGTCTTTTGAATTTTAATTCTGTTCAAATGATTGTTATGCTACACTTTCTATGTACAGATGTCGGGCAATGTATGCATATTTAAATATGGAGTAAAAGATTAAGGGCGGCACAGTGGCGCAGTGGTAGTACTGCTGCCTCGCAGTTAGGAGACCCGGGCTCACTTCCCGGGTCCTCCCTGTGTGGAGTTTGCATGTTCTCCCCGTGTCTGCGTGGGTTTCCTCCCACAGTCCGAAGACATGCCGGTTAGGTGGATTGGCGATTCTAAATTGGCCCTAGTGTGTTCTTGGTGTGTGGGTGTGTTTGTGTGTGTCCTGTGGTGGGTTGGCACCCTGCCCCAGGATTGGTTCCTGCCTTTTGCCCTGTGTTGGCTGGGATTGGCTCCAGCAGACCCCCGTGACCCTGTGTTCGGATTCAGTGGGTAGGAAAATGGATGGATGGATGGTAAAAGATTAAAGAACATTTAATCATGCCAAAATTTACACACAAGCAGAAATAACATTATTTAAGCTAAAATACCTTTGTAATGTTATTAGTAGAAATATAAGCTAACAACAATATGTAAAAGTGTTAAACCAACAAGACAAGTCAGGAGATGAAAACAAAACTCCTGATTACAAATATGTCAGATAATATAAACATGCATTACACCACAGTCATTAGGAAAAAGCAAGTGTCAGTCAGTCAATTAGTTGTACTGGTCATCCTGCTTTGTGTTACATATTTGGGCAGTCTTGTGTTCATGGTTTTGATTGGATCTAGCTAATGTCTAACAATGTCTGCAAATGTTATTCTGATATGTGCCTTATTATTTGAGGTTGCATTCCACCTATACAGAAGGATAACTTAGTCAAAATGGCAGCAGTGTATAATGCCAATGAAGAGAAAGAGGAAGCGCTTAAGTAAACAAAATATGGTTAAACTGTAAGGAAGGGTACAACCAATCTTTGTTATATTTTGCTTGAGAAAACAAATATCTAAGGAAATATATTAAATTTCCTATGGACTTAGGAATCTTTTTTTAAATATTATTCACAATATATAGAGTTTCTGATGAAGATATAATTGCTGAACCAAATTGAAAGTGTATCTGTACATATAGTACAATGGCATGATGTTCACCATGAAAGTCATTAAAATAAAAACTTAATTTTTAGATATATGCTACAGGCTATACAGTACAGTACATTGGTTTTGCAGTCAATGCAGTATTAATTATGTGTTATATTAGCATCATAAACATTATCAGAAGCATATTTTATAAAAGTAATAGGGTGAATTTTAAATTGCATTACTGCTGACTCTAATAAAATGGTGTGCTGTTTCATTTGAGATCATGCACCCAACATTTTCAGATTCAATACAGAAAAAAGTAGCACTGGTTTGGCTGCAAACATTATCCTGCTGCTTCTGTTACCATGCATTTACAGTAAATATAGTAAACCATTATTGCTATGCTTGGAGGATTATACACACTCTACCTCTCAACTAGAGACATATTTGTCATACCATCTTTCTGCAGGGTTGCAGCTCAATTGACTACATGAACTGATAAACAGTCAGTATTCTGCTTACTTTGGCTCCCTTTCAAATAGCTGATGTTTTCCATTCCATAAAAGAGGAGCAGAAGTCATCACTTCTCAAAGGGAATACTATGCTACACACTGTGCACATGCTATTTTGGAAAACAATAACTTGTTAACAAAACTGGAGTTTACAGATTGGTAAAGGGTTTCTAGACTTGAATGACAAGTTAATAATTTTTTTTGTCAATATCCTGAACTTCCATCACTTCTCTTGATAAAAAAAAATCATTTTGTCATTCATTTTATAGTCTGTTTATCCATGAGAGAGTTATAATGATAACAAAGCTGAGTAGAAGAGCCTTGATTACAGCCATGATCTCTAGTTCCTAGGTTTTCCCTGGCATTCCAAGATCAGCTGAGACATATAGTAGTTGCAACATGTTCCAGGTCAGCCAATGCGTCTCTTCTCTAGCTTACTGTGTTGGAGGTGGGGTGTTTATGGGTAGTGCCCAGGCAAACCCTTTGTCTTTTAATTTTTGAATTCTAACATATTTTGGCCATGGGTCAATCTGCAATTGATTTCAGTTTAGGAATTGCAGCATACTAGCTTTCAATTGCTCCATCTGAAACTTAATGACCATCATATGTCCACTTACTGTGTTGTTGTGACGATGCGGGTTTGCTGCATGCTCCAATCATCCATCCGGGAGCCCTTGAACCCTGCAATTTCTTTGTTTTAGCATCTGATGTGTTGTGTCTGTACTATTTCAATTGAATATAAGGGTTATATGATTTGCATTAAATCATATTCTGTTGACATTTCACACTGTGTCCCAACTTTTTTTGAAAATGGGGTTGCATTTGCCTTTCCTAGAGAACTCCATGAACTGAACATTTGTAAAACCTCTGGTAATTCACTTAATATCAATGCACTGTGGATTTTCATATAATAACCTACAAAATTCTGAAAACTGGATAATCCAGTAAAGTGTCAAAGGGGTCTATCCCAGCAGGAATAGAGCCAGTGCATTGCAGGGGCCACTCACATACACCACTGAATTGGCATTGATGTGCAGCCAATTTAAAAAAAAAAAAAAAAGGCTAGTGTACCAGTTGGAAACCACACACAGGCATGGGGAAAAATGTGTCAATTACACACGGACAACAACTGAGTATAGGATTAAAAGCTAACCTGCTCAACTGCACTAATCATTGTGCTACCCTTCATATAATGCAATGTAATGTATGCAACATAAAAGACACATGCCTGGAAGTAAACTATATGTAAAGTATAAGATAAATTCTTTAGAAAACCTTTCTGTATTTTTTTTTTGTTTAGTTTGTAGCATGTTCAAAAAAGGTAGAATGTATGACAAGGTAGCTGAAATATTATATCTTGAGTTGTTTTTAAAAGAATGAAAGTTTCTTTGTAACATTGCTATATCTGGGGAAAACATAATTTATGCTTGAAATACAGATAGTATTTTATTTATTCCAAGTACAAATTTAGCTTTTGCAGAATCTCAATATATGAAAAAACTAGCAAAATACCCGTGCTTCGCAGCGGAGAAGTAGTGTGTTAAAGAAGTTCTGAAAAAGAAAAGGAAAAATTTTAAAAATAACGTAACATGATTGTTAATGTAATTGTTTTGTCATTGATATGAGTGTTGTTCTCATATATATATATATATCTATCTATATCTATATCTATATATATCTATATCATATATATATATATACTGTATATCCATCCATCCATTTTCTAACCCGCTGAAGCCGAATACAGGGTCACGGGGGTCTGCTTGAGCCAATCCCAGCCAACACAGGGCACAAGGCAGGAACCAATCCTGGGCAGGGTGCCAACCCACCACAGGACACACACAAACTAGGGCCAATTTAGAATCACCAATCCACCTAACCTGCATGTCTTTGGACTGTGGGAGGAAACCGGAGTGCCTGGAGGAAACCCACGCAGACATGGGGAGAACATGCAAACTCCACGCAGGGAGGACCCGGGAAGTGAACCTCCTCCTAACTGCGAGGCAGCAGCGCTACCACTGCACCACCGTGCAGCCCCACACCTATATCATCTGATGAATAATTTTAATATGTTATTCAGTAACCTATTTGTGTGTTGTGAATCTCCTTGTAGGCACACCCTTTAACTAAACTGTTAGCCAAATGTATTCCCCTATTGGACATTTAAAATAATCATGAATTAGTCAAAATTAAGGATAAAGAGGGAAGAATTGTGTCTTACCTATAATTGTACAGGTTACACATCTTCAGTTGCTCACATGTACCAGTTACATTAATCAGTCTCAAAAAAAAAGTCATCACAGTTCCTCCTCAGACAAAATGGTAGCATTTAAAATAAGGATCTAGATCTGATGCATGTTGACAATGGAATTGAATGAATGGAACATAAAAGACAAAGAACCAACCATTGTGATTGACAGTGGCGCTAATATGATCTGTGCAGTACAGCTTATGGAGCTTCTACCCGTCACATGCTGAGTTTGGTATTGCAGGTTACTCTGCAGATTCCAACAATTGCACGCCTGCTTGGCTGGGTGTGGTGCATTGCAAACCTTTTCCACAGTAGCAGTACATCTAGCCATGTGCTTAAAGAAAAGCCATGTTTATTGGACTTGCCAACACACAAAATCTGGATTGATGTAGTCCCATGATGTAACAGTGCATTGGAAATGGTAGAAAGGTTTTTGAAACAGCCAGCCATCTTGGCAATGAGGTTGCTCCTGGTGTGACTGTCATTCAGAGCTCTTGTCTACAACACATCCCCCACAGGTACCCAGTCGTCTTTAACTTTTTCAGGGCTGATGTCAACTGTTGTCAAAAGGAGGAGTAAATGATGGTACACTGTGACAAAACCAACTGTTATGTTTTAGTTGGACTCTCGTTGCTAGAAGAAAAGTTAGCTTTATTGGTTTGACCAAGATTTCCTACGCTCGTGTGAGTAGCAAGGCGCAAACAACAGCAAAAATGGCACTGACATCTTGCGAGAGAAGAAAGTGAATGCATAAAGCAAACTGCTGCGTGGATGACATTTTGCCTGTTATCTCTGAACTGGACTATGACTTGTCGGACTCCGATTTTGATACAAGTGATCGAAAATGAATGTGAGGTTCCAGCTCCAGTTGATTGGTTCCCAGCTAATCATGGTGCTCAACGGTTTCATGTAGCTAATACGCCTACGGGAATGTTCATGAGGGAGGAGTGCCACTTAACAATGATAAGAGTTAGAAACCAGACTGCAATGCACTGCGACCATGATCGCTGTTGCTGCAGCCTCAACCCCGTGAAGCCAGCTTGGCAGCAAGCCTGCCGCACATTCTTGTCAAACTGGCTGCCACAGCATGCAGCAACAGATGTTTTATGTTGATTTCTGTGTGAAACCATTGCTTTTCAGAAAGTGTTTTTTGGAAAAAATATTCAGCCCTCAAAGAGTTAAATGTAGTGACTTGTGGTGATGCTTGGCTTAAGATCTTTCTGGTTGATATAGCATACCATAGTTCCAAAACCCGTATCATTTTTTGAAAGCCCTTGTTTTCAACAGCGGTGTAGGGTGTCATATCTTTATTGATTAAAAACAGCTATAGATTATTTTTTTCGTCATGATGCAAATTAAATGGAAACATGGAGCTAAATGCCATCTCAACTGCAGATTGTTTAGCCTCTAGTCATTTGGATGTTGACTGGGATAACGTTTCTGGGTGATGTTGGGATAAATGATTTCTCAGATCTGTTGTGTTGCACTTCTGAGTTTCACAGCTGTATATGGCTTTGCTTTTACCCAGTTGTTCTTCACTTAAGTTTAAATCCACAGTAAGTCCACACATCTCATTTAAGTGTAAATTTCAGTTAAGGAGGACACATCATTTTATGCGAAGTAGTAAAATGCTTTTTCCGTTGAAAGCTTTAACAGGTGCATTAGTGATGTCTTTTGAATCGGAAAGTAAAAATGAAGATGAGCAAAAATCTACATATAGTAATTGAGTAGGTTAGAGATTCAGAAGATTGATGTTAAGACTTTAAGAATCAATATCGAATAGTTTAGACAAAAAATAACGACTAATTAGAAAATCGATATTTTTGCCCATTCATCAACTATTCCTCATGAGACTATAAAGGTAACTTGCACATTAATACAATACAGTTTATTTTTGTATAGCCCAAAATCACACAAGAAGTGCCGCAATGGGCTTTAACAGGCCGTGCCTCTTGACAGCCCCCCCAGCCTTAACTCTCTAAGAAGACAAGAACAAAACTCCCAAAAAAAACCCTTGTATGGAAAAATGGAAGAAACCTTGGGAAAGGCAGTTCAAAGAGAGACCCCTTTCCAGGTAGGTTGGGTGTGCAGTGGGTGTCAAAAAGAAGGGGGTCAATACAATACAATAGACGGAACAGAACAAATCCTCAATACAGTATAAGAATAAACATTTTAGAAGTATGGAGCAGAATTTAACAGTAGATGATATCACATAATATGATTTGGATTTGTTTAGAGTCCTGGAGACCTCGGTTATCAAGCTGCCTCCCCCATTTGGCCATTCCACAGCTGAAATAGCGCTAATCCGATGAATCTTTCCCACGATTCCTGCGATCCTCCATCAGGGATGACTTTACCTTAGGCAGGCAAAACAACTTGGCAGGTGGGGCGTGGCACCAAGTGCCACATTTGAGTACTGAGAAGAGAAACCGAATAGGTGAGGGTTAGTATCCAGTTATAACTGTCATGTTACTTATGTTTTAGTGCTAGTGACTAACAACAGAAATGCAGTCTGTGCAGTTAACCAGCAGCTCTAGTCAGAATATGCTAAACTGAAGTAGTGAGTCTTCAGCTGGGATTTAAAAGCTGAGACCGAAAGGGCATCTCTTATAGTAGAAGGCAGACCATTCCACAGTTTAGGGGCCCTATAACTAAAAGCTCGACCTCCCAGTGTTATTTTATTAATTCTTGGAATCATAAGCAGATCGGCATCTTGAGATCTTAATGTGCGCTCAGGTTTGTAAGTCATGATAAGTTCAGACAAGTAAGCCAGACTTTCGCCATTTAATGCTTTATATCTTAAAAGTAAGACTCTTTGATTTCAGTAATATTTCACTGTACAGTTGTGCTTGAAAGTTTGCGAACCCTTCAGAATTTTCTATATTTCTGCATAAATATGACCTAAAACATCATCAGATTTTCACTCAAGGCCTAAAAGTAGATAGAGAAACCAGTTAAACAAATGAGACAAAAATATTATACTTGATCATTTATTTATTGAGGAAAATGATGGAATATTACATATTTGTGAGTGGCAAAAGTATGTGAACCTCTAGGATTAGCAGTTAGTTTAAAGGTGAAATTAGAGTCAGGTGTTTTCAATCAATGGGATGACAATCAGATGTGAGTGGGCACTCTGTGTTATTTAAAGAACAGGGATCTATCAAAGTCTGCTCTTCACAACACATGTTTGTGGAAGTGTATCATGGTACGAACAAAGGAGATTTCTGAGGACCTCAGAAAAAGAGTTGTTGATGCTCATCATGCTGGAAAAGGTTACAAAACCATCTCTAAAGAGTTTGGACTCCACCAATCCACAGTCAGACAGATTGTGTACAAATGGAGGAAATTCAAGACCATTGTTACCCTCCCCAGGAATGGTCAACCAACAAAGATCACTCCAAGAGCAAGGCGTGTAATAGTCGGCGAGGTCACAAAGGAACCCAAGGTAACTTCTAAGCAACTGAAGGCCTCTCTGACATTGGTTAATGTTCATGTTCATGAGTCCACCATCAGGAGAACACTGAACAAGTGTGCATGGAAGGGTTGCAAGGAGAAAGCCACTGCTCTCCAAAAAAAAACATTGCTGCCCGTCTGCAGTTTGCTAAAGATCACGTGGACAAACCAGGAGGCTATTGAAAGAATGTTTTGTGGATGGATAAGGTCAAAATAGAACTTTTTGGTTTAAATGAAAAGCGTTATGTTTGGAGAAAGGAAAACACTGCATTTCAGCATAAGAACCTTATCCCATCCGTGAAACATGGTGGTGGTAGCATCATGGTTTGGGCCTGTTTTGCTACATCTGGGCCAGGACGGCTTGCCTTCATTGATGGAACAATGAATTCTGATTTACAGTGCATCCGGAAAGTATTCACAGCGCATCACTTTTTCCACATTTTGTTATGTTACAGCCTTATTCCAAAATAGATTAAATTAACTTTTTTCCTCAGAATTCTACACACAACACCCCATAATGACAATGTGAAAAGTTTACTTGAGGTTTTTGCAAATTTATTAAAAATAAAATAAAAACTGAGAAATCACTTGTACATATACACATTACAACTTGAGTGAAAATCTGATGATGTTTTAGGTCATATTTATGCAGAAATATAGAAAATTCTAAAGGGTTCAGAAAATTTCAACTGTATATCTTTTTACTTGCATGAGCACTTACTCTGAATGCGTTTTCCAGGTATTCACAATATCCAGATGTAGTTGGATAATCATATTTTTTTAAAGTGAATAGGGTAATGATGACTCATTCTGATGTTGCAGTTGTAATGTATTGTGACCTCAAAAATGTTTTTCATTGATCAGTAACTTGCCAGATAACTAGAACCAATCTTTTCAGCTCCTGCACTTTTTCTTTATGGTAAATTAGTTGTAGTAGTACAGGTTGACATTCAAAAATCCGGCAACCTCTGGACCTGAGGAGTGCCGAATTTTGGATGGTTGTATATGCTGTATATATTTAACAGAACATGACTACCTGTACACTCCTTTTAAAGAAAGAAAATTAAACACTAAACAAAAGGCAAATTGTTCGCACAGACACGCCGCTATCATTTCACTTTCTCTGCGATTGACAACGCATAATATTTACGTTTTACACCACCTCTTTTCTTTGCTGAATCCATAATGGGGCTATACTGCAGCAAATAAATGATAAAATGAGAAGGAATGAGCAGGAATGCCTATTAGCAGGTGCAAGCAAGACCCAACAACTGATTATCAACTACAGTGCCATCAAAACATAGTCGGTGCTTCCAGAAAACAGTGGTAAATTTGGAAATGTGCTCTGTAATCCATGCTGGAAATCTGAAGGAACTGGATTATCGATGGCCGGATTTTTGAATGTGAACCTGTAGTAGGCAGCAGTTCTTCCTGTTTTTTTTTTTTTGCAGTGAACTTCCTGTAGTATAAACAAACAGCAGCTCATTAAGACTTGTTTTACCAGAGAGTGAGAGATTAGAATATTAGCCTTTAAGTTAAAAGAAAATGGACTATTAAGCAGAGAAAAAGAGAAGCCCTCCTGTGCAAATAGACAAATGGTGAGAAAAGCCACTTTGATGAATTTAGACCCTTTTGTCCTTTAATTTAAATAAAGACACTGTCTTAGTTTTGTTTGCAAGCTTGTGTTAAGTATAGCAGTTTACATTTTTAACTGGAAAAAGAAAAAGTAAACAGGAATTAGAAATTGCTGCTTATTAAACAAAAGGCATGTTCGCTTAACAGCAAAATTCGTCTTACTTGTAAACTTAAGTATGTTAGCCTTGTGCTTTCTTGATAAACCTCTTATAAAAAATTGATTTAGATTTATAGCTTTTTTAAAGGTTTGTACTGTGTTTATTATTTTTTTGTGCATGTCCTGTAATAAATGTTTTGTTAAGAAAAGTACTGCATAATTTTAAAAAAATATTGAAAAATATAGTAAATGCATATTTTAACTGAAAAAATAAAAGCTGTAGTGCAAGTAATGATTAAATATGATTAAAACCTATAAGTGCATGTATATTTACATTTAAACAGTGTTTATTTGCAAATTGATTATGTGTATAATTTTTTTTTATTAGAGAAATGGTGAAATTAAACAGTTAATGCCTGTGGTCTATAGTTTAATATTGTAAAAATAACAAACTTAACACTTTAATATAAGACATTAGGCTTCTATGCATCTGGATAGGCAGGAGTTTAGTGTATAAAGTGCTTTAAGTGGATGGGGGTTTGGGGCAAAATAATTTGGACATGAGCGTCAGTACGCTTTGCATCCTAGGCACCAAGTTACCCGAACTATTATATAACCTTTCAGTAATTATTTACCACTCTGATGCTGATCTTTCTAATCAAAAAATAGGTCATTACGATTATTAATTGACGTGAAGAATTAATAATTAATTGCAGAATTATAGTATTATGAGAGTCACTCTAGATTGCCTCTTGCATGATTTGGCTCAAAAACTAATCCGTACATTGTCATCTCATAGCAGGCCTAGGTTTCGAGTTTGGTATTTTTCTGTCCAGCCATTTTAGCTCTAGACCGTTATCAAGGAACTGTAACACACAGACAGATACACACCCATCATCGAGATATCAATGTTTACGGTATCAGGGGACCCTAAAACGTTGAGATCCGTTGAAAACCAGAGATCAAAATCTAAAGCTTTTGCTCCTTCCCCATAGATATGTTATGGTGGGGGAGGGTGCAAAGCAAAAATTAGAGTTGGTAGAATTGTCTGATCCAGTAACTTGAAATTTGTGATTGGTATCAGCCTTAAAAACACCTGATTGTAGCATCTTTTGAAACTGTGTTCCTTTTAATGTGAGTAGTGACATCGTTCAAATCTTCTACTACTCTTTGATGGCCAGTATGATTTTCTAAGCTGTAGTGTATTAGGATGGTAACATCACTTTAAGAGATGCCCAATGAATTAACAACTAATTAAAAGGGCATGATCAGCTATGGGACACACTGCTGGGTAAGTTACTCAGGAAGAGTAAGTTACTTTTTACTTATTTTTTAAAGAGTAATATGTACTAAAAGTAATTAGTTACATTACTCGTTAGATTACTATACAGTATTACTTTCGACCCCCATCCCCCCTAATGAAGTCATACAACTAGCTTCTTTTAAAAATGAATCCACTTTATTAGAACAATTAACCTTGTAGAGAAAGAGTCAACTATCAAACTGCATAGACACAAAC